>NC_133790.1:1840988-1894121 GCF_003597395.2 Chelonoidis abingdonii
ACCAATATGATCATCTAGTCTGACCTCCTGCACAAAGCAGGCCACAGAACCCTACCCATCCACTTTTATAACAACCCCTAACACATGACTGAGTTATTGAAGTCCTCAAAATTGTGGTTTGAAGACCTCAAGCTGCAGAGAATCCACCAGCAAGTGACCCATGCCCCACGCTGCAGAGGTTTCTTTATGATTGAGTACAGGGAGCAGAACAAGCCCCGATCACAGCTAAGGCCTCTTGGCAGTACGGTGACTCAGACATCACAGTGATGCTAATGACAGCGATGGTACAAACGCTAGTGCTGGGCTGAGCACACAGGGTCCAGCGGTTCCGGCTGGAGGCTTTTCTTGGAATAGGCCATTTTGCAAAATTCCCCGGCGTTCCTCACATGGGACTGGCTTGAAATACTCTTGTCAATGGAGCCTGCTAATACCATTGACTTTAATAACCACTCACAGCAGTTCTACATAGAACTCCATGGATTCGGTGCAAACCTGGGCACACTCCTAGCTGTTGGGGCCGGTAAAATCGTAGGCGGGCAAGTGCAGTGGCAGGGCATAGCTAAGGCAGGCAGACATGGACATTCCAGAACAGCAGGTGGATCTAAGAGAGGCTTGGCCTGTCTCATTCCAGAGTCTCCCTATGCTCCCAGGCAACAGATGAGTGTAGAGATCATGACATCTGTAGCAAGGGAGAAAGGCCAATGTCTCATCCCCAATCCCAGCAACACGTGAGTCAGCGTAAAGGCTCTTGCTTGGGGTCTAAGCAGCGGTGGGCACTAGCATAAGTGCCTAAGTAAATAAACAAACAGCAGCCATTTGGGGGAATTAAAAAGCATTTTTTGCCTTCAGGATGTTAATAAAAACAGATGAATAAAATCTAAGTGAGCACAATTAGACAGGGCAACAAGGGAAAAATTGTTTGCTGTACAATCTTTCAATTTTCATGGCATTTCTCATGCTGAGCAAATCTGTCTGCGACTGCTGATGACAAGATAGAAGGCTGATGTGTTAAACATAAGAGAGATACGTACATGTTTCCTGTGTGTCCCTCTTCTGCCATGGTCTCCCACGGCAGAAATACCAGATTCCATACCCAGTCATGCCACAGGTGTTAATGTGGCAATATCAGCCACATGGAGCTTGCTGAGGGAGATTGTTTTAAATAACTGTAGGAGGCCATTGGCTGATGGGGGCTATGAATGTGGCTGAGCTGAATGGCATCTAGTGTCAAGGATGTAGTATCTCCATTGCTCAGCTAAGCTGCGGCTGGTGTCCTGGCTGCCAGCCCTGCCACAGTCACTCTGTCACAGGTCAATCTGCGGCTGTTTGCAGGCTAGGAATGCTCTCCCTGAGTCATTATGTGGCTCTTGACCGAGGGTGGTTCTGTCTCTCTGACCTGGCCCTCACCAACACAGGGCAGCTGTGACACAGCCAGAAATTGAACCCAGGGCAGGGGTGTTTGCCCCATTTTAGAGAGCTGGAGCTGAGCACGGGGAGACTCATGGCTGGATATTCAGCTTGGCTCCTACCAAAGCCCCTTCTTGAAGTTGCCAGATTCTCAAAAGTGCCCAGCAACTTCCATTGTTCTCCCACAGCTCCTGTGAAGTGTGTCCAGAAGTGACTGCCTGACAGTCTCACCCAGGGCACCCGTGACAGAGCCAGAAATGGAACCCAGCCCTCGGAGCCCCAACCTAGCCCCTTCCCCATGAGCCTGGTCCCAGAGGAATCACCCTCTTTCCCCCTGCTTGGGAGGTGAGCTGCTCTCTTTTGGAAGGAGTTTCCCAGAGCAAAGGGTGATTTTCCCATTGGGTGACTGCAGGGAGAAACGACCCTCCCCTGAGCACTGAGACCACTGTCCCACCAAAGAGTCCCAATGGACCCCAAGCTCTTTTCTGCTCAACTCACTGGGTGAGCAAGAGCAGAGCCTGGGTGCCTGCTGAGCCTGGCCACCCAAACAGGCTTTCAGGCAGGCTGCTGGAGGGAGTGTTTTCTTGGGGGTCACTCCTGCCAGACTGCTCTCTCCCTGTACTCAATCATAAAGAAACCTCTGCATACAGATGTGGTCTCCTCATCTCAGAAAAGCTATACTGGCACTAGAAAAGGTTCAGAGAAGGGCAACTAAACTGATTAGGGGTTTGGAGAGGGTCCCATATGAGGAGAGATTAAAAAGGCTAAGAGTTTCAGCCTGGAAAAGAGGAGACTAAGGGGGGATATGATAGAGGTATATAAAATCATGAGTGATGTGGAGACAGTGAATAAGGAAAAGTTATTTACTTGTTCTCATAAAACAAGAACTAGGGGTCACCAAATGAAATTAATGGGCAGCAGGTTTAAAACAAATAAAAGGAAGTTCTTCTTCACACAGCGCACAGTCAACCTGTGGAACTCCTTGCCTGAGGAGGTTGTGAAAGCTAGGACTATAACAGGGTTTAAAAGAGAACTGGATAAATTCATGGAGGTTAAGTCTATTAATGGCTATTAGCCAGGCTGGGTAAGGAATGGTGTCCCTAGCCTCTGTTTGTCAGAGGGTGGAGACGGATGGCAGGAAAGAGATCACTTGATCATTACTTGTTAGGTTCACTCCCTCTGGGGCAGCTGGCATTGGCCACTGTTGGTAGACAGGATTCTGGGCTGGATGAATCTTTGGTCTGACCCAGTACGGCCGTTCTTATGTTCTTATTTTAACAGGGCTGTAGTAGACAGGGCTTGGGTTAAGTGGGGGACACAACAGTAGAGAGTGCCCAGCCTGGACGTGGGTCTGGGGTTGCTGTGAAATCAGAAAATGCTCTGTGCATTCATGGTGTTCAGAGTTGGGAGCGGTGATCCCACTTACACGCTCCCAAAGCTCCACTGTGGGGAAATGAGATTCCATCCTGGAGGAATCAGCTCGGTGCCAATTTGCATATTCCATGTGCAGCGTCTATAGGGCTTGTTCTGTTTGCATAATGGAGCTGTCAGGAGTTCTCTCTCCTTCCCAATCATCTCGCAGGTGCAGAATGAAGGCAGCTCCACCAAGGGTTACACTTACAGGAAGACACCCTTGGATGAGCTTCTTTTACAAAACTCAGGCTCAGAAAAAGTGATGTTTGGAATTGTCCTTATGTGACTAGCTGGAGATTAGTAATAAGGTGAGGTATCTACGGCTATCAGAAAGGGGGGAGGGGAAAGGTGGGGGAGGATCTTTTCTTGATTAATGTTAAGATGACTGCAAAGAAAGGGCCATGCACATGGGAAAGATTTTTGATTAAAATGTAGTTTGTTGAAAATTCCTTTGCCAGAAAATGCCATCCATTGTCCGGGGGGTGGGAGGGGGTGTCTAAGTTTTCTGGGATCTTGACAATTTTTGGACTAGTTGCGTTACCCTGGTCTAGAATGATTCCTTCTGAATAAAGAACTATGCAGTGACTCATATGTCGGGTATGTGACTATCCAGAGGGTTTAAATGCACCATTTAAATCAGTAGCAGTACATTTGGAGGATCATAATCATGTATCCTTTGACTCCTGTTAACTCTGTGAGGCTGTGCACCATCTTGGGAGCTGGGGGAGCTGGGAAAAAACAGCAGCAAACTAGGGCACTTTAAGAGTTGGGGCAGTAACACTGACACTAGACGCATGTTCTGCAGGGGCCTCTTCCAACTCCCATGTCGCATCAGCTGCCGGAGACACAGCAGCAGCTGTCCCTACCCGCTGTGCATGTCCATGGACTGGCTTTCCAGCAATCACTCCATTGGTGTAGTGTGTGAGAATGACAGCCCCTTGCTATGGGGCATGGTGGATTTTTGTCTCTTAGGACCTGAGCCAGCTCCCCTGGAGTCAACTGCAGAACTCCCATGGGCCTGCAAGGTGCAGAAATGTGGTGAATTATCTGTGAACCACCCTGCGTGTCTGTGCCTGTGAAGCAGTGAGAATGCCATGGACAAAAAGGCACCGCTCTGACATCTGTTACCATCCTCATCTTCACTTCAGCATCAGATCTGGAGTCATGGCTTTCACTTCTCCTTTCCTCCACTGCACGATCACGTGAGCTCACCAACACTGGTGTAAACCAGAAGTGACTTCACTGCAGTCTATAGTGTTACCCTGGAGTGAAATCAGAGCTGGAGAATTCCCAGGACAGTCCCTTTCCTTGACTGTGATGGGGGACAGTTTGTTCTGCCTGGTTAGACTGGCACGGGTTCGAGTTCTCCACACTAAATGTCAGCTTTGGTTTCCTCACAGTAACAGCACCACGTGCCCCAGGGCTATGCTGCCAGCCCCTGCAATAGCGTGCAGCAAACACATACAATTGCCTGAGGACAATGCCGGCCATGCCCGTATCCTGCTGTCAGTTACTCAGCACAAACCAAGAGTGAGACCTTGGCCTCTGTGGCGTTACTCTGGATTTACCCTGCCATGGAACCAAGAGCAGGATTTGGATCACTAGGTCATTGTGCATGTGCCACATGAAAAGCTGTCTGAAGTGTCTAATCAGGAGCTGACCTGAAGCCCCCCAGGAGCAGCAGTGGGTTTGGGGTGGGAGTGGAGTGGAGACTGGCCATCGCTTTCCGTGTGCAGTCAGGAAGGACGTTTGTAATGCAGTGGGTGAAATGCTCCAGCCATTCTGAGCCCTCCCTGTGCAATCAGTCCCGGAGGAAACATTCCGTCACACGTGGGCTCTTCTTGTCAAATGCCGAAGCACTTTGTGGAATGATAGTAATTATTATAGCACTAAAACGAAGCACCAAAAGCTTATTACTTTGGAGAGATCACTAACTATCTTTGTCTAATTACTTGGCTCCAATTAACATTTTACCACAGATTTCTTCTTCAAGCAATTTTCTTGAAAGGAAAAGAATGAACTACAACAACTACAAAATTAAAAAAACCAAAACACCCCCCTCCCCAGCAATGCAGGGGCTGAAGCCTAGATGGAAAACTTTACAAAAGTGCAATTGTCCAGCGTCATTACAGACGAGAATACACTTAGTGTGAAGGCAGCCAGGCAGCCACACGTACAAAAGAAAGGAATTAGATGAGTTGGAAGAGCACCAGAAATGTCTGTCTTACCTCTTACCATGTCCACATCTGAGAACTGTGTCGTACCTGCCAGTCAAAGAGTGGTCAGGTTACCTCCCCATTATAGGCCTTTTTGTGCCAGGGACTGTACCTGGACTGCGGTTATTATTAAGGGTCAGAATGGGAACATTGTCCTCTCCCATCCCCACAGCTGGGCCCAGCCCTCACTGAGCAGAAGGGCCTTGGAAGTTCCCAGTGTTCCTATTTGCACAGGCTGTTTGTCATTACAAACCTTCACAATCGCAGGAGGAGGTGCTGAGGCAGGTCAGCAAAGCCAGGCTTTGTTCCATTGATGAGATACTCTCGGAGGGGGACGCAAATGAAAGATTTGTTGAATAGGGATACGGAGGGGATTGTGGGAGAAAATTAAGCTGGCCCTGATGGTCTGGGCTTCTACTTGCTTGGTCTAGGCCTGCCTGGCAGCTAGCAGGCCTGAAACCTGAGCTAAACTAAGTGCTGTGCTCCCTGACAGCAGCGGTCAAGGGGGGGGGGGGGGTGTCGTGTCAGAGGGAAGGCAGCGGAAAGCCCTCGAAGCAAGAACAATTTGCAATATGTGTCTACTTCTTATGAAATACAATAACCACTCATGTGAAGCAATTCTGCAATGAATTGTTAGATGCCCTCCCCTATTCCTATGTAATTGGCCCCATTGTGTAACTGTACCCTGTAAAGGACAGTTGTGTGGGAAACACCCCATAAAAGGCAAGTTATAACCGCGGTGGAAAGTACCAAAAGAGACCTTAACTCAAATTGCACCGGGTGAGGCAAGGTGAGGAAAAAACGCTGGAAAGTACCAAGAGACCCTAACTCTCTAATTCCTAATAAGGTCGCCATTACCCAAGGATGTGTAACTTAATTCCTACTACGGACACCACTACTTAAATGGGTGCAATTTGTTTGCAGTTTTGGGCTTTAAAAGCTCCTGTTTGCTTTCCTTCGCGGGAGCAGTTCCAATAGCTGCTGCCCCAGCGCGTTGGTGTGTTATCAATAAACAGACCTCAGGCTGAGTCTCTTATCAAAACCGATGCGCGGATGAATTTTTCCACAACAGGATGGAAATGCTTGCAAATACCTCCTGAAATAGCTTGGGACCAGTGAGGGGATCTAGGGTTTGATTGGTGGCTAATGTTCATAGGTCACTAATCTTTTATCACTTTCCAGCTGATTTCTGACTGAGGTTCTAAAATCTGTGAATACCAGGGAAAATGTACTGGCCGCTTTCCTGAACTTCCACATGTCAGTTTCAAACCATTTCACAATTTTTCCAACAAACGTTTTGTTGCAATCAAAACATTCCCACAAAACGTTTTGGTTTTGACAAAGCATCACTCTCCCAGAGAAAATTCTTGCGTCGGATGGTTTTCTACCAGCTGCAGCACAGTGTAACGTACAGCCCTAGCAATATGGTGCAAATAGTCGCAGGATAGGGTGCAGGCTAATGATGGGAGACTGAGGGAGAAATCCCAGCTCCCTTTGATTTCAAGAGGGCCAGGATTTCTCCCCAGAGTTGATTTCATATCATATCATAAAACATCTACACATTTTAACCAAATCAGCAACAGGAGCATTTTAGTAGAGCAGATCGCTCATTACAACAAAACCCGGCTCTAAAGCAGCATCTCTGTTCAGTCAGTTTTACTGCACCTAACACTGCCCGTGTCCCTGGGCCTGGGAGGCAGTGTGCTGCTGTCGTCAGAGCGGAAGAGTGAGAGTCAGCTAGCGTTCCAGCTTCTATTCTCAGCTGTGCCACTGACTCAGCGTGTAACCTTGGGCAAATCACTTCTTCCTCTGTGACACAGGTGTATTTATACTCATCAAACCTCTGGCAGTTGTGAGGCTTAGCACGTGTAGCTGGTGGATCGCTGCAGGTGTGGCTATGTTGCATAAGTGCAAGGTATTATTAGCATTCTAATCCCAATAGCCAAATATTTGGTTCTTATCTGATTCTCTGAAATCTCCTTACCTTTACGACGCAGCACTGGCAAGTAACTGAACTGTCCTTGGGGAGTTCAGGCAGAGACAAGTGGTCCCATGAAGGTTAAATTCTCAGCATTGATCTGCATGTTCTGAGGCTCTGCTTCTGCCGTTTTAGATTCTGCAGACACGCAGCACAGAGAACAATCCCTCTTCGGCAGGGTAGGTGGCATATGGCCACAAGCCAGAAGGGCTCTGTACAGGTTATTCCTTGGCCCACCAGTGGGATTTTGCTCATTCCCAGACATTCTGGAAGAAGGCTCTGCCAAGTGGGAAGTGTTTGTAATTGCAGATGCTCGCACTGGAATCTCCAGGAAAGCAGAGAGACTTGGGTCTCATGTTCCCTTGGCATCTGGAATTTTTGCTGAGGTTTTCCTGTAGCAAGATGACATCCCAGATCACAGGCACAGACGGCGTCACCAGTTGGGTCCAATCGGAGTTGGATTTACTTTTTGTTGTAGAATAGCACATGAGCAGGATCCAATGCCAATCTGAGCACGGGAACCAGGGAAAATGGAAACAACACCTCTTTCGCACATAGCCATGCTAGCAAATGGGTGGGGGGGGGCAGGCCTCTTCCAGTGGCCGCTAGCCCACATCCCCCATGGGTGGGGTTGCAGAGCAGGACAGGGGAGGGGAGAGTGAGTCAGATAAGTCTGTAGCTCCTCTGGGGTTGAAGGCAGCTGGGCCCACCTCTGGCCCACCTCATCTTCCCAGGGGGGCCCTTTCACAGCAGGAGTGGGGAGCTGGCACTATTCTGAAGGTGGCGCTCCCCACTACTCTCTCCCCCCCAAACTAGAGGCACCAGATCTGGGTCCTCATGGCTCCTGGGGCTGAGGAGGGAATGATGAACCCACCCACCATTACTAAGAATAAATTCTAAATTCTGTAACTCCCACAAATATAACCAGGCTGTGGCGTGACTCACTCATTGCTCTGTGTGTAGGATGGTGCCAGAGCAGAGTACTATGGAGTGCAGCCTAGCAATGAATTTCAGAAAGTTTCTACCAAAGGAAGTTTGAAGGCAGCTATTTCAGGCTCTGGGAACTGGTGCTTGGTTCAGACTGTACAGATGTAGCCGAAAACCCATCCAAATTCTACTCCCCATGTTGCCAAAGGGCCCTAGGAAGGGCCAAACTAGCAGCCCCTCCAATGCCTAAATTCAGCAGTGATTTTGCTATGCTTCTGAGAGCTTGCATATTTACATACCTCCTATAATTACCATCTGCACAGCCAGAGGCCTTCGCTGGAAATGGGCTGATTCCATCTGTTGATGCAATTTTCTCAGAGGAATTTGCATTGATCACTTTTTTATGCAAAGCTTTTGTATAGATCATTTTTCCCTATTTTTTTAAATAGATCTAAATATTTGAGGGGAGGGGAGAGGTCTTCTAGTGAGGTCTGAGAGCCTGGCAAATAATTCCTGGCCCTCAGAATAACCAAACCATGTTATTTTTCCTCCCATCTATTCCAGCAAAGACTAACAACTGCTAGTAAATACAGGCTGCTCTAAGATGGCATATTTCATATATTTATTGTTTTATTTTTTACTTGAGCTGGTGACTCATCCTTAACACGATGACCCTAAATTAGGGGAAATGGGGTGTGGTAATTAGTCAGTCAACTGATTAGTCTAGATCAGAGATTTCAGATTCAGTACCTGAGAGGACCAGATGGGACTTTTTGCATATTTTTGACAGCTATAATGAACTGGGCAGCATCATATTGATTAAATGTCTAGGAAATTAACACAACTCTCTGGAGCTTGGTTATTTACTATAACTGTTCAAAGTCTGGAAAGTTTACACAAGCGCAGGTCTGTGGGGTGGAGGGATGTGTCCAGGGTGTTTGGGGAGGTGCCTGTGTACTCCTAGGGCTGGTGGCATGGAACATCTCCAGGCACATGCTGAGGGAGGTGTTTGGAGCAGCATGGATACTGCAATAAATCTGTGCACTCGCACTGTCAGACATCCAGGGCGCCAGCTGTGCCACATGTGCCCAGCACTAGGCATAAAGCCTTTGGCCTACACTTGGCCAAAATCACCGTTGAATCTGGATGCCCAACTTCAGACATTGTGAAAGGGCCCCATTGTCAGAGGGCAGCTGCTCAGCACTTTCTGAACCTCTTTACGGTTTTTCAGGCTGGGTACCCAAAATCTATAGCCACTCTTGAGAATGTGGGCCAAATGTGAGTCCATGATCAGTAGCCCCCAAGGACTGGGCTACAGGGGAGTCCCTATTATGCAAAGAGATATTAAAGCTCCTTTTGTCTTTGCAGGCCCACACCTAGAAGGCAACTCTCCCTTGCTGTGGGATGGGCTGAGGGAAGAGTTGATTGGGCACAGGGAGCTCCGTTCCAGAGCAGGCGCCGAAGATGCATGGCAGTTTTACAAACCCAGCCCCATAATGAGACTAATGCTCCACATGCACAGGAGGTGGGAAGGGAGGGGAGGTGCAGATCATGGCACATTCCAGTCCAGGGCCATACCCATTCATGGTTTCTGCTGAATGGAGGAGCCCTTGCATATTACTACTATGCAAGGCAGTTATTTATGGAGCTCATTAGAAACACATCTTGCAACAACTGAATATATCCCTTTGTGGTGCAAAAGATTAATGAACTGCTGGTGTAAATGTAAGCTTGGTGTGTCAGTTTGAAGGAAGGTGGGTTGCATATCTGAATTTTCTTTGTAGTTAAACAGGATGGCTGTGTGACTCCTCCAATGCTTTGCTTTCACCTTTCCTCTTGAGGATTCACAGGCACTTAAACACAAAATGTGAAGGGATTCTGGAAGGCTACAAACTATGCAGTGGATTACGTACCGTGAACTTACTTCCTGCGGAATGTCCAAGGCTGAACAGACTGCTTCCAGCAGCTTCCCTCACAGTAAAAGATATGTACGGTACTCAATCAGATAACACGACTCAGACATTTGTGCTTTTCATCTGCACAGCTCAAAGTGCTGTGCAGAAGAGGTCCGGAAAGGTTAAGGGTGGGGTTTTACGTGATTCAGGAGCACAAGTCCCATTGACTTCTTGAAAGTCATTTGACTCTTTTCTCTTAGTCCATCTAACTTTTTAGAGGTTAATGGGACATGTGCTGCCTAACTCATGTAGGTGCCTTTTAAAATCCCTCCCTAAGTGTTTTACCTAAGGCCACACTGGGAGCATATGGCAGAGAAGGAAATACTGCCCCTGTCTTTTGACCTACCGCCCAATGTTCTGTCCCTGGCGTGTTTTCCATTGGTTTAGAAACACCAAATGACAAAATCTCCATCCATGGCTTTTACAACAGAACTCAGGTTAAACATGTGGAGAATGAGAAGGTGCCCAGAGATGACAACAAAATTGAACTTGTGTCTGTGCAAGAAGTGGGTTGTGTGGAAGGATTTGCAGAAAGAGCAGGAGGAAGCCTGAGGGACGAGATTTGGGAAGCTGGTCCAATGGAAGCCAGATGATGGGCACTTCTAGGGCACACTCATGTTTTCTCTGGTCTAGTACTCTGGAGAGGGTTTAGGATATCTCTCGGGGCTATGGAATCTCTTGTGAGGCAGATGGCAGCCAGACCACGGCTGCTCACTCAGCTACAATGACTCATCTCTTCATCAGTGCCTGCCATGAGTCATCCCTCAGACATGCTTCAGCAGCCTATCCTGGGCAGGGACTGGGCCAGATGACCCCAAGGCACAGATATTTCACTCTCACCTCCTGACCCGCAAGTTAGTCTGTGCAACTGCACCACTCAACCGAGAACCCTCCTGCTACCTTGTGGTATTACAAATTCCCTAAGCTTCTAGCCTGCCCTTAGCCCTGTCCCTGTTCCTGCCACAGCCTTGCCCGAGCCACATTCCAGCCCACTTCAGCCTTGTCTGTACCTTACTCTGACCTCACTCCAGCTCTGCTCCAGACCCACTCCAGCTCTGCACCTGCCTCCAGACCCCCAGGCCCTTGGACTCACTCCAACCCAGCTTGGACCTTCAGCCTGCATCTGGATTCCAACTACAATCTCAATTTGGCTTGTCTACAGATTCTGATCCCAGGCCTGACCCATGGCCTGTCCCCGGGTCCTGGTTTCAGCACTGCCCTCAGCCCAGTCCCCTCGCTATATCTGACTGAGACCCTTGGTACCTATCCTCGACCACTGCTCCAACCACCAGGCCTGGCTACCTAGAACCTGGTGCCTGACGTCTGCCACTAAGTTCTGCTCCTGCTGCCTGAAAGACCCAGTGCTTCCAACAATGAAAAGGAATTCTTAAAAAGTCTTAGATAAACCCAAATAATCACCATACCCTGCAGTAAGAACTACCACATGTTTCTGAGCTAGACTCTAGCCTGCGATATTTCCATCAGCGAGAACACCAGACCTGATAATTGCAGCCGATTTGGCTGGCTCGCTGGAACCTGCAAGCTCCCATCACCATGAGAGATAAATAAATAGTTTTAAAAAATCCCACTGTGCTGTAACCAGTTATCAGGAAAGAGCAGAGAAAATGAAGCAAACTCTTCCAATGCATCATGGAATGTTACTGTATTTCATTTACTGGCGCACCAATTACATGCGAGCCTGTTCTATTAACATGCACCCTTGCAGATCCAGGCTAAATTAACTACTAGATCTTCACTACACCAGTAAAACGATAGATTTCTCTCCTTAATCAGTTTATTTCATTAGTTATACATTTATTTTTACATGCATTTTGCCAAGCTGCAGTGAAATGACCTATCAAGGTATGTGACATCACAGAGTGATTTGAATATTAACCAAATAGCTATTACAGCAGTGGCAGTGCTTAAAGATCATATGTAAATCAAATGTCAGTGGATAAAATTGCTGCAAGGGCTGTCAAAAAACAATTTAGTGGTGGTTAAAGGGACAATTCACGGCTGTGTGAGTTGTGAACTTTGTAAATGAAAAATCTCATTGGCTTTGCTTTTGCTTCTGTGTTTCCAAAAAACAAATGAAATAAAGTTTTCCCCATTCTGTACTTTTCTATTTTGTTAAATTAATTGCACAATTTTGAAAGCTTCCTTTTGTATTTAGCATCTGGTTACTAAGAAGCAATTGTAACTTTAAGGTTGAGTTAGGTGCAGAATAATTTCCATGCCTGACCCAGGAAGCCAAGGTATGTTAAATATAAATAGCTATGAATAGTGAGAGGCAAAAATGGCTTATCCAGTCCTGTAATTATGGGAACTGTACTCCCTGGGGGAAGGAGAAGACAAATGATGCCTAATGACACATTCGTAATATTGTGTATCTTAGGCAGATGTATGAATTATTTTCTTTTCACCTCTGTTACCATCACACCAGTGATGTTCGTAGTGACTGACTGTAGGGGCCGGGAGTTGCCCTGTGCACCATGTGAGCACCACGCTGTAGATTTCAATGGGGGCACTGGGCCTGGGCAGTTGTGCCTTCTACTTTGCTCTAATCCCTCTGCTGGAGTGGAGCCAGGAGTGGGAGAAAAGCCTCCCTGATGCTTGTTTAAATTTGACTAGAGGTGTGGAGTGAATGCGTTTGAGACCCACTACGTGCACTGAGCCCGTTCCTCATGTCAATCTTCCACCTCACAGGCTGCTGCCATCACTGCAGGGACACTGGTGGCAGGGCAGGGGATGGGACCCTCAAGGGCAGGGCAGGCAGCACAAGACAGGCAACCCCTGGCCCGCAGAAATGTGGGGATGGTGGCTCCCTCTCGTTTCTCCTCGGGATTCTGAATGTGACCCATTTCGATGGCAGCTGAGTGCACAGCACACGACAGTCTCGCAGCTCTGCTGTGCGTTCTTCTTCCACTAGGGCATGGTGGGTTGCTGCACTCGGAAGAACTTGTTCCTCTCATTGGCCCCTGAGCTGTGTTTGCTGGGGAGCAAACTGAGTGGGGAGAGCTGTGGACAGCCACAGGGAAAGTTTGACCCCACCAGAAGTGAGGTCATATCCCAGCACAGCAAATTCCCACATCCCCAAGGGGCGCTCTTGTTTGCCAGGGGCCCATTATGGAAATTAGCCTTTTCAAAGCAAACATTTCTGCCAGGAGCCAGCCATCAGCATCCACCCTTCCCCAGAGCTTCTCACTGGCACAGGGCCCAAGAACAGGTTCCCTCTGAGGACTGACGTTAGTTCACAAAGCACAAGTCGTCAAGCCTGCGCAGGGCACACAGCAATGGAGTGAGGAGCAGTTTGAGCTGACTGGGAGCGGGGAGCTGAGTGACAATCCGAGGGGTGCACTCAGTGGGGTCACGGAGCTGACCCACAAAGCGAGCATCCCATTGAGCAGGCCAGGCGGCTCTTGGCGTGCCACAGCATCTTCCAGGCCCCAGCAAGAGACGAGACATGGCAGGGTAAGAAGCAACAGCAACCTCTTCTCCATGGAGAGGTCACTGGAGAGTCTGAGGCCACCAGTGGGGGAGGTGTGTGATAGTCCAGATGGGGCCGTGCATGGTCGAGTGCTTTGAGCAGGGGGTGGGACTAGATGACCTCCTGAGGTCCCTTCCAACCCTGAGATTCTGTGATTCTCTGAACAGTTTTCAGTTGGGTGGAGAAGGTGGCCGTGCTTGCCTTGCCCTGGGCAAACTGGAGAGCTGAGAGGCAGAACAGTGTCACAGCGCTTGGGAGGAGACACCCCCACAGCCCCAGTGAGGGTGTAGTCAGCAGTGGAGGGTGGTGAGAGTTGACAGTAGGTGGGCAGAGCTGACACCTGCCTGATCAGCCCCACAGGAAAGAATCTGGTGTTGCCAAGGTAAGGAACCAGCCTTTCTTTCCAGCTCTAATTTCCATGCTTCTGTGTTTCATTATTCACCTTCCCCCCACCTATGTGACTTCTCTGATACTATTGCACAATGTTTTCCATTGCTAATCAGTATTGCAAGTAAATCTGCAAATGTCAAGTGGGGGCCAATTTAGCTAATGTAGCTGCTAGTGAGCATGCACCTGTGTGAGGCACCTTAGTGGAGCTGGCGCCGGCAAGCAGGGAACATTGGCTTTTACAGACTGGGTATTTGCCTTTGAAGAACCAGCAAGGAAATGAAGCTCTGATGACCAATAATCAAAAGTGGCAGAGGAAGAAGCAATATATACCCAGGCAAAACAAATGAGCAAGTCCTGCGTTGTGATGTGAGCTGTGTCATGAAACTATCTAAGTGTATCTCTGCAGTGAATGCTGCCTTTATAGGATGTAATTCCAGTGCTAAGCTCCCTGGGGCACCATCCTGTGAGAGCCGTCTGTATAGAGTAAACATTGAAATTATATAATTAGCCCCTCAGAGAAAAGGATTCTAAATTCATGGAAACTTAAAGTTAAGAGAGAGAAATATTACAGCTCTTCCCCTGCTCCTGTATCATCTCTAAACACTAGGAGAGGCGGTCTTCGAGGAGAAGAAGCGGCTCAGAGACTTCAGTTTTCTTTTATTGCAATGGTCTTGCCAGACACAATTTGAAGGGACAAGTTTCTCCCTGGATGGGAATCAGCAGGGATCCTTCTGGCTTCTGCTGATGACCCAATGAAAGGATGGGGACACCCTGCCAATGTTTGATCTCTTTTTCTCTCACCATCCCCATTTGCTGAGGTCAAGATTCAAAACACTGGCTGCTGTGGAAGGAGAAAGCTCCCAGGTGGGAAAGGAGCAGCATAGATCCATCACTTAGCTCTACTTTTCTCAGGGTGAGTGCCCGGACATTTCAACATTCTTCTTTTCATTTTCATGCAGCTCTGAACTTTCCCGCTGCAGCCAGGCCAGGCATGGAGCATGGTTCCTGGAGCTTTCCTGTCCACTGCTGCCTAGGAGGGTCACCTAGTCTGGAGGAGCATCCTGCCCTCCTGAGGGTCACCAGCACTGCCCCCAAGCAGCCAGCCAGAGGGAAGGACTCTGGGGCACCCCTTGCCACTACCACACACACACATTCACTCATGAGCTACAGCAACAGAATGGGGCACAACCTCATTGCTCTTTTTCACCCTCCTTGTGATTCACGTCTCCAGCAGCTTCTGTGGGGCGAAGGGGGCTGAGGAGCTGGAGCGTTTCTCCCCATTCCGAGGCAAAAATCCCTCAGACCGCCCCGGGCCAGAGAGAGAAAGGAGGGAGCTGTGCACAGGCAGGATGGTTTGCTGTCATGGAATGAAGCAGAGAGACTCCTTCGCACGCTGCCCTTAGGTAGCCCCACCCCCACCCCCCCCGGCCTGGCACCGTGGGTGGCAAACGCCTTGCACTGACCTTCTCCTCGGGAAGGGCAAAGTGCTGTTTGTCGTGGGTTCATCTAAGAGGCAACAAAGAAAGATGATTCTCCGCATTGTGTGTGCAGGAAAAGGGGGCACTTCCGGGGGCGCCAAAGGGACTCGATGCCAGGTCCATTGTGGCATGGCAGTCACTGGCCAATGCTCCTTTGGAAAGATCATGACGGGGGCACAGGGAGGGAGGTTTCCAGGCCGGACGCACTCCTGAGTTAGCAGCCATATTCAGGGACAAGTTCAGCTGGTATCTGCCAGTATCTAATCCCACTGCAGAGCCAGCTGATCAATGGGATTTTACTCACCCAACATTATGCCAGGCTCAGTTCAATATCAAGTTAAATTCAAACGGGGAGAGAATCCTCCTCTTCCTTCCCAAGGGTCATGACTATCTGCGCTAAAGCAACCCCAGCCTGCTAGCTGTCTGGCTAGGATTCTGCGCTGTTTGACCTTGGGTTACTCAGTAACCTTAAGTGCAGAGTAATATACTTCCAGTCACTGTTCAGTGCTCAGGGGAATGTTTTCAGGCCTTCGGCTGGAGTGAATATTTTTATGCAGGCTATAATTTCTGTTAAGACCTTCGCAGGCAGCCCTCAGAATGCCCTTTCCTGCTGTTCTCCTATTGCGCACAGCAACAGGATGGAGGTCTGGCTTCTAATGAGGGAAGACGCTGGCTTGATGGGCTAACCTGGAAAGGCCCCTCTCTGCAGTGGGAGAGCTCCTGGCTGGGCCCCACTCCCAGGGTCAGGGTGCAGAACAGGACAACACGGAGCTAACTCTGCAGAAGG
The DNA here is from genome assembly GCF_003597395.2 of Chelonoidis abingdonii. Lineage (NCBI taxonomy): Eukaryota > Metazoa > Chordata > Testudines > Testudinidae > Chelonoidis > Chelonoidis abingdonii. The sequence goes on from NC_133790.1 coordinate 1,857,030, forward strand.
AGGTGCCTCTACCTCCCCTCTGCAGCAGCAGGAGGTTTTCCCTTGGCATTGGGATGCTCCCTTAGTGAGCAGCAACCTGGCAGGTCACCCCTCTCCAGCAACCCCACCTTTGCAATTTTTAAAAATATTTTTCCCCAGAAGGAAAATGAGCCAAGTGACTGTCGTGCCCATGATGCTAATGCCTGGGGCTGCGCAGGCCCCTCCACCCCATTGTGGTGTGTTTCCTGCACAGCCCTGCCCTGGCACCTGCCCAGAGCTGAGCTGCCCTCACGGCGTGGCTTCTGTAACATGGCAAGCGTTGGGCAGCTTTGTCGCCTGGTCCCTTCCATCGCTTCAACATTTGTCCATTCCAGGTTTGAAAAATAAACAGCAGGGAGAAAAGGAGAGAGAGAAATTAGGAAAAATAGCAGCAAAGGTAGGAGGACTAAGGACCTCGCTCCATCTCCTGATCCATAAGGATAACAGCAGCTGGGCAATTCACTGTCTGCCAGGGAAAACTTTTCCACATAGGTTTCTGCCTCTCCCAAATGTACCATGTGCTGGGGAAAGGAGGCCAACCCTAAGCCCAAGGGCTGAAGCCTGCAACGGATGCAGACCCCCATTCACTGATAATACCAGACAGTATATGTGTGCATCCAGGTAACACGACACTGGGATTGGGGCAAAAAGTCAATGTAGCTAGTATCTGCTGGTCATCAGAGATCCTTTGCTCAGCCTGTTCCAGCCACTAGAGGGGCCAGCCATGTTTGGAAGCTCCCAGTACCTGCACAAGTAGAAGCAAGGACCCAGTGTCTCTGGAACCCCTCTGTACATCTCCCTGTACCAGGGTCCCTTGGGAAGCCTGGAGCTTCTGGGATGGCACCTCTGCACTGGCGAGCTTGCTTTTTCTGGTCTGCCTTCCCTGGTAAGCTGGCACACTGGTTTTGGTGTGCTGGCAAAGTGCTTGACTCCCATCAGACTGGCTGCTGGCACCTCCTGGCGGATTGGCCGGCTCCCCGTGGACTGATGGCCCAGCTGGCTGAGCTCACTTGCCTGCCTGCTAGCACCTAGGGACTGGTAGCTGGCACATCCTGGCACACAGTCTGCCAGGCTGACTTCCCACGGACATGCCACTGGCTGACTTGGTGTCTCCCTGCAGACTGCCAGCTGGCATCTCTGGGCTGGTGCCTGGCACCAATGGACTGACAAGCTGACTTCCGTTGGACATGCAACTGGCATCTGTGGCATCTAGGCTGGCTGGCTGGTTCCCTGCAGGCTGGTACCTCTTGGAACACTGGCTGTCTGCTGCAAACGTTCATCGATTCCTAGGTCCCCAGGCCAGGTGGGGCCATTGTGATCATCCCATCTGGCACCCTGGATAACACAGGCTAGAGAACTGCCCCCAAACCATTCCTGCGGCAGAGCTTTTAGAAAAACAGTCAGTCTTGATTTAAACATGGCCAGTGATGGAGATTCCCCTGTGACCCAGGGTGAGCTGTACCCTTGCCCTTCAAAATTGACACTTTATGTCAGTCTGAAGTTGTCCACTCCAAATTCCAGCCCTTGAGCCATGTTACACCTCTCCCTGCTAGACTGAAGAGTCCCTTAATCAATATTTGTTCCCCTGTCAGTGCGTATAGACTGTGATCAATTCACCCCTTCACTGTCTCTTTGTTACTCTTAACAGACTGAGCGGCTTGAGTCTATGGCTGTAAGGCAGGTTTTCTAACCCTTCACCCTTGTCCAGGCCCTTCTCAGAGCCCTCGCCAAGGTACCGACCTCCTCCCTGGCATGGCCGCCCCACCCCGTGCTAGAGGCTGAGGTGGGTAGCACTCTCCCTCTCACCTTCTCAAGATGCTTCTTCTTGCTTCTCCCTGCAGTAGCCAGGCCTGCTCCGCAAGATGCAGGACACAGCAGCTCTGCTTTCCCACTAACAGGTCAGTTTAAACATCACTGTGTGCTTGGTGCTTGTAAAGGTCAGAGTCCCAGAGCGCTGGCTTTAGCCAATGTCTGTGGGCAGCCTGTGGGCACACTCCCTTTGCACTGCTCTGACCCCACGGCACCTCCTGCTGGTCCTGTCTGTCCTGCCCCCTCCAGTCATATACACACAGGCACACAAACACCATGACACTGTCAGATTCCAGCCCTGACCCACTCTCCTCTCACTCGGCAGTGCACACCAGCATCCCTTAGAGCATCCCTGCTTCCCCCACAGGCAGACAGTCTGCCAAGGTACCCCTGTCCTGACCCGCCAGCTCCCTGCAATGGCATGCTGGGGTCCCGTTCACATGGGATTGTGTTAAATTCAGTTACACTGGACAACTGGTCATGAGGGACTAGAATAAGAACTTCCCAAACTTATGTGAATCAAGTGGTGTTTGAGTTCAACTCCCTAAAGGGTAAATTAGCATAGAATCCCCGCTCAGCTTTGAAATTAAGTAAATCCTATGAAAATCTGTCTGAAGGAGACACTAATTCCAGCCCTCAGATCCCTGCACATTGGAGTTGGGAACATGTGTTCAGTTTTTATATCATAAAAAAGTCATGTTTCCTCATGTTGCCATATGTTTTTGCATTTATCTGTGCACTTGCCATAACCCTGTCTGCTGTGTGTGTGTCTACAATGCGATCTCTGTCAGTATTAAAATGTATTGAGTGAGTATCATTCATGCAAAAAATGAGCCTAAAATCTCCCTGAAGAGTGGAATATAATAGAATACAATTGTATCATTTAAAAACCTTTGCATCATATTACTCAGTCAAAAAAGACAATATGTGCTACAGTGGTAGGACTCAATGTAATCTCACAGTAACCCCTTGGCTCCCACAGCCAGGCTCTCCCCGACCTAGCTTTTCATGCAGTGAACCTCCCTGAGCAGTTAGCATTCAAAACCCATGTCTCCCCACTTCTTTGTTGCTGGACCCACCAGCTCAGCTTGCCAGTTAGTACATCTGTTCTATGGGCAATGAGTTGGTGGGTCTCAGCTCTCTTCCTGGGGAACGCACATCCCCTGCAGTCCAACCTACCCCATCCAGGGGGCACAGCTTTAGTGGGTCATAGATAACTTGCCTGTCAAAGTGGGGGCTCTGTGTGCGTGAGCTCACCCTGCTGCTGCCTGTGCTCTACCTGCTCTGGGAACAAGCGAGGGTGGTCGTGACTGGAATGGGATGGGCAATGTGCCTGGAGAGGCAAGGCTCCGTATATCCCCATGTCTCTGGGCCCTGGGGTGGAGGGACCTGCTCTGAGGGGCACAGGCAGATACAGTCAGGGGGAGCCAGCGAATTGTTGGCCTCTCTGATGAGACCAACAAAGGGACCAGATGGGGCAAATACTTGCGATGATATTTTGTGATCTGGACATTTGTCCTGTAGGGCCAACAGGGTCCAACTCAGTGCCTAAAGCTCAGCACTAAAATAGGTCCAAATTTAGGCACATAGTTAAAGAGGGAAAAATGCTTAGCATTAACCGCTGCATTGCTGTCAGCACCATTGGATGGCAGCGGGAGCAACTGTGGCATGCGGCACCTCTGCCAATCTGGGTGCTCATTGACTTTAAGGTCAGAAGGGGCCATTATGGTTACCTAGTCTGACCTCCTGCACAACGCAAGCCACAGAATCTCACCCACCCACTCCTGTGACAGACCCCTCATCTCTGGTTGAGTTACTGACATCCTGAAATTTTGATTTAAAGACTTCACTTTACAGAGAATCCACCATTCAGTCTAGTTCAAACCAGCTAGTGACCCCTGTCCCACACTGCAGAAGAAGTTGAAAACTCCCAAGGTCTCTGCCAAACTGACCTGGGGGAAAATTCCTTCCTAACGCCAGATCTGGTGACCAGTTAGACCCTGAGCATGTGGGCAAGACCCACCAGCCAGACCCCTGGGAAAGAATTCTCTGTAATAACTCAGAGCTCTCCCCATCTAGTGTCCCATCTCTGGCTGGTGGAGATATTTGTTAATATCAGTCATGGATGGGCCATATGCCACTGCAGGCAACTTCATCATACCATCCCTTCCATACACTTACCAAGCTTTTTGCCCCCACTTCTTCCCTTGGAAGGCTGGTCCAGGACTTCACACCTCTGATGGTTAGAAATGTTTAATTTCAAGCCTAAATGTATTGATGGCAGTTTATATCCATTGAGACAACACTGGCCCTTAACTTAAATAACTCCTCTCCCTCCCTGATCTTTATCCCTCTGATGTATTTATAGAGAGCAATCATATCTCCCCCATCCTTTGTTTTCTTAGGCTAAACAAGCCAAGCTTTTTGAGTCTCTTCTCATAAGGTACGTTCTCCATCCTAGTAGCCCTTCTTTGCACCTCCTCCAGTTTGAATCCATCTTCTTAAACATGGGAGATCAGAACTGCGCACAGTATTCCAGACGAGGTCTCACCAGTGCCTTATATAACGGTACTAACCCCTCCCTGTCTCTGCTGGAAGTACGTTGCTCAGTAAGGCCTCAACCCCACAAAGCAATGAAGCACATTGCTACCTTTAACCATTGTGGGATGACTCCTGCTGACCCATGGACTATGGACTTAGATTCTGACGTGAGACACCCAGGATTGAAAATATTGGCCTAGATCCTTTGATATCCCAGCTCACTGCACACAGGCCAGTAGATGGCTTCAGTCAGTGTCAGATCAATTCTATTCTTACCAGTTCCTAACAGTCTGAATGTAAGGCCCTCGCCTTACCTCACTGCCTTTAATTCCTGCATGTAGGAGACCTGCCAGCTGATCTAAACTCTGCCATGTTTCAGTCACGGCCGATACAAAAAGGAATATTTTTTCTCTTTGAATAGTATCTGTTCCCAAATCATGTATAAAACATTTGCAGAAACCACTTACTCCTCATGTATTTTTATGAGTCCAAACCTAAGTTAAAGTATATAAACATAAAAATATCAAGAAGTACTTTAAGAAAAAAAAGTTATTTCATAAAATATCAAGAGACCAATTTAAAACCTGGCTGAGGCTCCGCGCTGTGTGCACAGCCCACTCGAATGGTGAGATGAACAGAAGTGTCTCTCACTAGCAACGCACACTTCCCAGCCAGCCTCTGCCTCTGGTACTCAGGCAGGTGGGGCTTTCACATACAAGAAATAAAGCCGCTAATTTTATTTATTCCAGGAAATAATCTTTTTGTAAATGTGCCAGGACTAAGATGGGAAGTTTTATTTCCTGGAGACCAGATTAAGACAGTTTTGTGCTGGCAGATCAGCTATGAGAGCCAGAGTGGCTGCCCATAGCAAATCAGCATCCTTTACAAAATACATGCTCCAGGACTGTCCCCTAACAGTGGGGCAGAGAAGGAACTAACCCCCCAAAGGCCAGTGTGGAGGAAGTCTGGAATGAGGCAAGCTCATGGCTTTCCAGGTGATTTCTAACACTGTTAATGGGGAAGAACTTACAGGCAATCTAGGGTCTTAAGATTTATTTTTTCCTTTTCAAGGACATGCCTCCTTGTAGCCTCTTTTCAGCTAGATCCTTTTAAACGATCTGAGCAGGCAGCAGTCACTCACCGAGCAGCCCATGCTCTGGTAAGAATGGCAATTGGGGCAGGTGTGTGGGAGGAGGCAGGAGGGGTGGATCAGTAAGTGTCCAGCTGACTGATGAATTAGTGAGTCTCATTCGGAGACTGGGTGAGGGAGACGTAACTCATTCAAAAAGCTCAGTCCTGCACCGTGCTCAGCACTCACAACCCCCATTGACGCTGATAGCAACTGAGGCCCTGATTTAGGGCAGCACTCAAGCAAGGGCTTTAACATTGATCTCAGTGGGGTTATTCTTATGCTTAAAGTCAGGCATGTGCAGACATGCTGCATGGCTGTACCGGGGCCAGGATGCTCAGCCCCTGCAAAGCCAACTACCAGGGTATTAAGGTTCTCTGCATTAATGGGTACGGGGGTTGCATAAGAAAACACTCTTGTATAATGTTACATTTTCCCCATTGTATTAAATGCCTGATCCATTTGTCCCATTATATTCTGTGATGCAAATACAGAACTTCATCTGCCAGGTAAAGCTGAATGCAGGTAAAGCAGAAATGTGGCTTATCAGTCAGCTCTGGAGCAACTGGAAACTTCTTTGACATAGGCTAATTATGAAGACCTGAAAGGGAGATAAACTATGACAATTGCCAGACATCAGGTTTGCATTGCTCCATGAGACCCAAGGGAAAAGTTAGCAGTTTTTATTTAAATAGTTCTTCCTCATGTGGCCCTGAAAAGCAGAATTTGGAGAATGAAGCAAGGGAGTGACTGACTGCACTTGGCATCTGTAGAGGCATATGCTGGGGGATTTGTTCTTGCTTGTTTCCTGCAAAATCATAAACCTGGTTGTATTTTTTCACTTTTTCCTGTTTACTGGAAAACTCCATAGCCTTCCTGTTAAAATCTCTGTGAAATGCATACTTCCCATCAGATTGTGAGCTAATGTGGACTGCAGAGTTTAAAACCATTTTGGAAACTAAGAACAATATTTCAATAAAATATTTTATTTAATCAAAAAATTACAGTCAGGGTAATTTAAAAGGCCTTTCTGCATACCCTCCATCTTGCACACATTGCTTTTCCCAGGAAGAATTCAATGTACAATTTTCCTGCTAGGGCAGTGGGAACCCCTTAAGGTTTTGAGGGGTAAAAAATGGTACTTTTGTTAATTTTGTCTTTAAATATTATTAGTAAAATATTGTTTCTTTAAAAAATTTATTTAATTGAGACTAAAATGCTGGAAATTTCCTTTTGCGTGTACTTTTTTTTCATATCCATGAATATTAATGCCTTTCTCAGCAAGATCTACTTGAAAAAAACAAGAATAAATTAAATACCTACAGATTTTTCTAATTCCTCTTTTTGGTGACATGCCGTCATTACATCAAATTACTGAGATGTGCTCCCATTTTTTTGTGTGTGTGAAAATTATGGAATATAAAGTATATGTAAATGCAGCAAAAGGCTGTGAAGAAAGAACAGGGACAGAAGAGGCATTAGGTATTCAGCCGGCGTTGTCGTGAGCCAATTAATCAAGCAGTGGCGAGGAAAGATGCAGAAACGATGAGTTCGCCCTTCATGTTGATGAGGCCGGTCCAGGGCAAATGCTGCTGCACCTGAGCTCATAGTTAGGCATGCAGAAAGGAATCATGGGAATATCTTCACGCCTTTGTCTTTCTCGTGAAGGATGGAAAATGTCAAGCTGTTGTTTGGCTGCATGTGGGAGACTTGCTGAGAATTCACAGGCTGGCGAAGCAAGGTTTAACCCTTTATGGACTCTCTCCTCGGCACATCTGCACTGAGCAGTAGCAGCAGCTGAGTACGGCGCTCTCCAGTTTGGTGGGATTGTTATTTATTGTTACTCTGGGGGGGAATTTTGCATTTTGTTCACAACAGAAAATATTTCTTATGTGCCTCTCCCCTCCAGACCCTTACTGCAGGTCAGGAATGTACAAGTGAAAAGAAAAGAGAAGAAACACTTCCACTGCAAACAGAGCTATTTCTCTTCAATCCCTGTGCCCACTGGCCTCCTTACATCCCTTAGATTTCAGTCACGGGCCAGGACTGACTGTTCCTTCCCTCTGCATTCTTGCAGTGTTTCCTTTTCTTCAACTTGCTGGGGTGGGGGAACCCCCTATGCAATTTTTCTAACTTGCCACAGAACAATAAAGACGAGCTGGGTTGGTTCCTAGGGGCCACTGGCTGTGTGTCTGCAGAAGGGACTGTCACCAGGTGGCCAGTGGCTGTGCACGCCTGAGGGCACCTGGCGCCTTAGCAAAGGGCTGTGTCCCATCATCACACTCTCTTTCAAGTGGGGATTCCTTAGGAATGGATGTTGCCGCAGAGAGAAGTGCCGGGAACCTGCCTGGCTTGGAGTGTGCGCATGTGTCTGAAGAGCTCCATGTGTACGGGGGATGGGCCAGTTAGTGCTCTCATGAGGAATCTTTGGCATCTGAGTTCCCCTTGTCTGTTAAGTTTCCCTGCATTGAACGTTGCTGGATTTGGGTTAGGGAAAATGGTTTCAGCAGCAGAAAGGCCAGATTCCCCCTTGGTGGAGTCTCTGTAGACTCCCATCGATTTCCAGCTTCCCAAGACTCCTGGGAATGGTGTGTATTGTGCAGGTGGCTCAGCAATGACACACTGCCCGGCTTTGTGTGGTTTGTGTTCTTACAATGCTGTTGAGTCTAACGCAGAGACACAGGAGTGTCCACGGGACAACTATCCTTCCTCCCAGATAGCTGCTGGACTTGAGACACAGACCTGCCCTTTACTCTTCCCACCTTGCTGTGAGCCATGCGTGGCATCTCTCTGCCCAGGGCCAGTGTCTCTAACAGAACAGACCAAGAACTAACGACAACTCCTGGCTGGAAGATGAAGCTAGACAAACCCAGAGCGCACATTTTAAACAGTGAGAATAACTAACTATTGGAACAACTTATGTAGAGATGTGGTGGATTCTCCATCACCTGAGTCTTTACCTCAGGGTTGGAGGTCTTTTTAAAAGATATGTTCTCACTGAGCTAGAAGTGATGGGCCAGATGCAGGAATCCCTGGGTGAGGTTCGGTGGCCCAGGTTATAGAGGATATCAGTCTGGATGATCATAACATTCCCTTTGGCCTTCAAAGCTATGAGTCTATGGAGAGACGGGTTTGACAGAAATTAGATATTTACACAGATATCAACAACTGTGCTAAGTTTGGGGGTTCTTGTGGCCTTGCAATAGCTTTGTCTTGTTCTCTAGGTGGCAAGAGAAGGCACAAAGGCATTTCTGAAGAGATTTTTTTCTAGTGTTCAAAATCATCCAAGTCTTGCAGTGGATTCCCTGCTTCGAGGTGGTGTATTTCTTTTAGCCCAGCTGCTGCAGCTGCACTGGATAAATGAATTGCACAATGGCAGTGCTCCTCCTGCAAAGATGTCTCGACTCTTCTCTGCACCTGATTTTCCAGGGCAGGAATAGCCAGGAATAGGTTTCACCTCTTTTCCTCCCACAGGCTGTGACACATTTTCACCTTTGCGTCAGCATCTTGGTTTTCTCCATATTCCTCTACCTGAAAGCATATTCCTTTCTGACCATGCTGGGTTCCCTGACCCCTAGGGCAGTGTCTCTAGAGGTTTCTCTGCAGATAGCAATGTCATCAGCAGGTCTAAGCTGGCTCAAGTATTAACTGTTTGCTCTGAGGATCTCTCCTTCCCATTCAATGTCTTCCAGCTTTCTTTAAACAAGGTCATGAAGAGTTTTGGTGGCATCGCGCTTCCCTGAATTACTCCAAAGCCTTGATCTTGATCTCATTTATCTCCTCATCAGGTTTGCGATGTGCTGTCATGTTCCTGTAGATATCTTTGTTCCCTGAGTATCATGTGGATCTTCTTCTTGCTATCTCAGAGCTGAAGAAACTACTTTCAGGTCTGCCAAATCATGGGCTTTCTCTGTTATATTTTGGTAACTTTAGGCTTTTCCTTTGCTTTCAGGTTCAACAATGACAGCAAAAGACTTTGCAAGGTTTCTCCAGGTAAGGCCTGATGTGGCGCTTCTACTGCAGCCGGTAGTGAGGGTGATTAGCAAGCCCTGTGCTTTGTAATCCAGCATGGCTTTAATGAAAGCATGGTTCACTTCCTGTTCTTGAGCAGGCACTGTGAGGAAGTGATGGGGATGTGGAGTGAGCAGGGAACTCAGTGCCCGTGGCCTGCAGTTTTCATTTGGGGCCATTAGAGGTGGTCTCCAAGCAGCTCCCTCCCACAGTTGCAATTCAATTTGAAACAAAATGGGGGAGGTACCAGAGTGTCACTTGGTCGGGGACAGAATGCAGGGGCCATGCCTGAGGCTTTTCATTCTATGGAGATGCATTTACCTGTTTTTAATTAGCAATAAAAACTATCTTACAGTTCTAATTAGTGCCAGAAGGCCAAGGATGAAAGGGGTCAGCATCAAAGCGTTCTCTGGTAGAAGCAAAAGGCCAGTTTGCTGCCTCCCTCATAAATCACTAAACTCCTCTTTCCTCCTGAAAATCGCCATTTCCTCACAAACCCTGTTCAGTTCTTGCTTTCCCATCCTGAGCCGCACAAGGTGGCTCTGCAGGTGCTAACAGAAGTCAGACAGAAGAACAATTGACAGGAAATATCAATTTACCAAGCTCAAAAGGCTCCGTCAAAGGACAGAGGCATTTAGCCTGGCAAGAACACGTCCTACCTGTAGCGAGGCAGGTGGCAAGGGGCCGACTTGTTTATAGTCTGGAAAAAAGCCACTTCTGGCTGCTTTTGTTGCCAGTTTTAGGTACCTTGTGACTAATTCTACCAATCTCACCAAGGCTACGTGTGATATGTTCTACTACCCCGAGAAGCTGCATGCAGCTGAGCCCACAGTTGGGCAGAGAGTCAGGCAGTTCAGGGCAGGTGCAGGGGGGCTGCCGGCCACCCCAGTGTTCCTCCTTGAACCCTGAGGCCACTCTGAGCTCTGCTGACCCCCAGCCTCTCTGCTAGGCATCACCAGGCTACTCCTGCTGGTTGCCAGCCAGCGAGCAGGTTGGGAAGAAGCAGCAGGAGCAGGTTGGGAGAGCATCTGGTCTTGCTGGAAATTCAGGCTGGCCTGGGAGAGAAGGGTCTGAGTCTGGATGGTGGGGAAGACTGCAGTCCAGAGAGATGGAGCTGGCCCTACTCATGGGCAGCCTGAAACTCTCCTTTGGTCCCTCACACGTGGCCCCAAGTGGCCATTCAAAACACCATGGAACTAGCTGTCAGGGTCAGTAAAGGATCTGGGTTTTCACAAATTTATTTAAAACAGTGAGACATTCCTAGTGCAGGACAATAGCATCATCTCTCTCCATCTATCCATCCCCATACAGGCCCCTCTCTTCCCCTGCATACATTTCTACCCAGCTAACTATCAGCCCAGCTGCCTGTTTCCCATAACTTCTAGCATCCTAGTGTCTAGGGCCAAGCTCTTCCTAAGTGTCTGGTGCTTTGGGTGCGTCCATTTTTGAGGGCTCCGAATGGGGACACCTCAGAGGGGCCTGGTAGTCAGAGGGTGGGTGCTCAGCACTTGGTGACATCCAGGCCTCTTTAAGGCATCTCCAGTTGGGCCCTCAGAATCCTGGGTACTATTGTCTGAGCACTGACACTGCACTGTCCATCCTGGGCCAGACTGGGAGGCAGATCACAAATGACGAGGCGAGTGCAGGAGCTCGTTGTGCCCAGGGGTGGGTGGAGGCTGCTGGGTGTCTAGCCCAATCCTCGCACTGTGTTTCCCGCTGCCTTTAATTTTATTTAACATCCCATTTGGGTTGCTCTGCTCAGACCCCGTGTGTTCCCATCAGCGCTGCAGAGAGCTGACAAATCCATCCTCTCCATGATGGATTGTGCTGCCTGCTCACCAGTGGAACTGATTACTGAGCGGAGGGTTGTGTCAGCTGCTCCTGGGAATGCTCTGGAGTCTGCTGCAGCCAGGGAGGCTGGTGCCAGCGGAGGGAGGGTGTCTGTGCCCTGCCATCCTGGGTGCGCACATAGCCAGGTGCCAGGAAGGTGCCATGCTATTTCCATTGCAGGTGGCAATCCCCAGGGAGCGTCAGACAAACACACAACAAGCCATGACACAAATAGTGTTTATAAAATATTGCCCCTGCCTTGCCCAGAGTCATCAGGATGTGACCAGTCGCAATAGAATGGAAAAGCTCGTTTGCTCCGAATCACAATTACAGCCAGCAACTGCTGCTGGGCTCACTGGGCTGTGAGCTCAACTGCTGCTGAAGAGGCTCCTAAATTGCAAAGAGATACAATTTCATCCCATTGCACACCCTGCTTGGGCTACCCCAATGCCACTCGTATCACACGGGAGATTCAAGGGCACGGTGCAGTGCATGGAGTTTGGCCTGGAGAACAGGCTGCCCCTGTAGGATAAAAGCGTTAGTCCTGCTCCCAGCAAGCCAAGTAGGAGAGTAACCGCTCTTGTGAGCTTAGCTTTCAGATGAGACATGCAGCCTGGGTCCCAAGCACTTGTGTGTGCTAGCGACTGCATGGCTACCCTTGCAAGGTTACGCCCAGTGTCCTGACCAAACTCCAGTTCAGGTGGCTCCATTCTGCCTCACTATATTCCCTTTCCAATTTCCAGTGTTGAAATGTTTGCAGTGTTTACCCATCTCTGATCATAAAGATTGGGAGAGGAAAAGCAAGAAACATATGTAATCCAAGGCGAGAGAACACCAACCTAGTGGGAGTCCCGTCACCAGGAGCAGCCTGTGAGCCGATTGCAGCATAATTCATTTCACAATCTATAAGAAAAGATGAGTTATTGGGACATGTGACATTTATTTAGTTACATATCTCCTGTGGGAGGTTTCCGGGGCCATTAATGTAGTGTATTTGCATGGCTAGTTTACATGCCTTTGCTTGTTATTGCTGTCTATATTCCATGCACCTCACACTCAATTTCAATTCAAAGTTTGGCAGTCGAAGTGTCATGGCTAAAAAATGGAATGGCCTCTCTCAGAAATGAAATAATTTTGTTGTTCAGTTCCGAGTGATTTTGTAATTTCATGCTTGTGTATGATAATTTTATGCTGTCCTGCTCCACGTAACTCAGCTCTGCCAAACCCTGACAGGTGATAAATACAATCTTTTCCACCCGGCGTGCGACAGACCAGTATGAGGGAGAGAGAAAAAAAGTGGCGATTTCACTTCTGAGGTCTTAGCACAACTGGAGCTACGGCAGGCCCATTCTTTCATAATTTCACGCCTCGATTCAGGCAGGTGCACCCCTCTGTTGTGGCTGAAGGACCCAAGGGTCAAGGAAACTGTCCTGGAAATAGAATGATGCTGGCTATGAGCCAAGTAATGTTGTGTACGAAGGGAGAAAGTTATGACTTTGGTGTGTCCCTTGCCTCAGTCTCCTGCACGTGATGGGTGATTTAAAGCTCAGCCTCTCTAATGGAGGTCAGTGGAATTGTAACCTTTTGGAGAAATTATTTTTACAAATCTGTTAAACATTTGAAAGATGGGAATTTCCAATAAAAGAATCTGAGTCTTTAACATTTATCACCAGGCTACCGATTTTATAACTGTTACTTCATATTGTTCTTGTAAAAAATGTTTCTCCTCCTGAGAGCAGATGAGTCAAAAGACTATTAAGGAAATGCCAGAGGTACAAAGGAGGATATAATGGGTGCCAATCAAATGAAAGCAGAAGCAAACCATTTAAATTAAATTCAAGTGATGACAAGAAATGTTGTTTCCACTGCAGACCTGGAAAGCTAAACTCTCAGTGGCCTGCAGTCTTGGTGGTTTTCAGCGGATGCCATGTCCTGATACACTGGGCTGTTAGAACAGAATGCACAACATCAGGGCCAGGCTCCTGGCTGAGTGGCCAGCCTGGCATGGTGAATTCATGGGCAGAGATGACTGGGATGATTCTTGTAGGATGGCACGATGGGGTCTCCTATCAGGAGCTCTGGCCTTCCGGCCTGGGTGATGGTGGTGAAGTCTCCTCCATGCTAATGATTATGCTTTTCTCTGGGAAATTGCTGAGATATATACAGGGTGAAGAATGAATGGATCACAGAGAAACATGAAAAATTTTGCCTGTGCTGGAAGCTGGGAAGTGTTTGCAACAAGAAACTGTCTTTGTCAGCAGCAATATCATAATGGAGTCTAGATAAAATCTGTGCTCCTGAAGTGCTGGAATTGCACTCAGCTTTAGCCCTGCCCTGTTATTTCCCCTTCCCCTAATACATACTGCAGGGTGCGGAAGAGAGGGCGAATACTGTCGCTTTCTGGGTTCACCAGCAGGGCGGGCTGGAGAAGCAGCATATGCAGCAAGCTCCTTAGAGGCAGAAGTATTTCTTAGTAGCAGCAGGAGGAGACATGGTTGGTGTTGGTGCAATATTCCCTTTTGCCTTTTTGGAGGAGAGGTGAAGCTAAGCTTCTATGGGCCTGAGGGTCAGGAAAGCTGCTGGAGCCCCCATTCCAGAGCTGGGCAACTAGTCCTTGGCTCTGGTGTTACTGATTAACATGCCGTAGAACTGGGCATAGTCACTGACTGTTCATTTTCACTAGCAGGGCTGATCTGAAAGATCAGCAAAAATCAATGTCCAGCGATTATTTTTAGCCAAAACAAATGGCATTGCTCACCTGCTAAGGGGATCCAGGAGTGAAAAATACATTTTAATGAGGATCTGTGGACAGCTTCTGTGCAGATGCTCAAATAAACAACTCGCAGAGCTGTGTCCCATCAAGCCATGACCATGCGAACCCTAGAGCTGCAGTTCTCAATAGGGGTCTGGGGCAGGCTGGGGGACTGAGAGTAGGTTTCAGGGGGTCCTGTCAATCATGGCTGGCATTAGACTCGCTAAGGCCCAGGGCAGGAAGCCCTGCCAGGCAGGACTGCAGCTCGGGACTCCAAGCCCCATCACCTGGGGCTGAAACCAAAGTCTGAGCAATTTAGCTTTGCAATGGCTCCTGTGGCATGGGGCCCTGGGCGATTGCTCTGCCTGCTACCCCTTAGTGCAGTTGGGCCGTGGAGTTTTTACAGCATGTGAGGGTGAAGGAGGCTCAGAAAGAAAAAGGTTGAGAACTCCTGCCCTAGATCTCTCTGACTCCAACCTGCCATAATTCTGGAGCCGGGCAAACAATGTAAACAATCCCCATGGAGAGTCCATCACATCACATTCAATGATTTTGTGGAGGGGTTGGGTGGCCCCTACATCAGCCCTGCCCCATCCTAGCCCAGTGCCACCACCTAGGGCCAGGCGCTGCAAAGCCAGACTGCTGCATGGGGCTTTTAGGGTTAAATTCCAGCAGGGGGTGGGGAGTCCTAGCTGGAAGCATCCCTGAGCTGAGGCAATCAGCTGCCCTGAGCCTTGTTGGGATCAGAGCTTAAAAGGCTTTGGGTGGGTCTGCTGAGTGGTGAGTGGCTGAGCTGAGGGTGATGAGGAGAAGCTAGGTTGGGGGAGGGGCTGGAGACAGAAGAGCTGGTGTGTGGGTGGGTGAGAGAGAGATTTTCAGGCTATTAAGCTGTAGGCAGGAAATGTGGTGAAGGGCTTTGCTGGTTTGGGGTAAACAAGGGATAAATAACATTGGGGTAAATGAGCCACAAACCCTGCAGGGAGCTGACTTTAATGCTTCCTGGGTCTCCTGTGAGCTGTCCTTCTAGCTGCCATGTGCCCCCCCTTCTTGTATTCACCTATGAGCCTTTGAGCAAACTTTACTCCCAGACGGTCAGTTCCAAAGCTGGCTGTTTGAGTTTGCCCACAGGAAGGGTTGTGGCAGAAGCAGGACTCAGTGCTCAGAGAGTCACAGAGCAGAAACAATGCCACCTGACTTGTCTGACCAATTGCCACTCAGTGCTGCAGCTTCAGTGTGAAGTCCTCAGTCCATTGGGTAAAACATTCTAATGGCTATTGATTGAATATGTTTGGAGAACGTATAACCAGGAAGGAAAGTGTGACCTGCCCATGCAATAGCTCAGTTCAGCATCATTATTTATAAGATGTCTATTATCTTGGTAATTAAGATCCACTGGAATTATTCACTTATCTCTACTTAATTCCTTCCCAGCCTTAGCTCTAGACATCAATTGCACCCTGGTGTGAAAACTTCTGTCTGCACCTTCCTGAGATGTTGGATATCCCTCTGGGAGTGTAAAGGGCCAGGGACTCTGCTAAGAAGGATGGTCTTTTCTGCTCTAGTCAAAAACACAAGATACCCAGTTGCTTGTTACTGAAAGTAAATCTAGCTGAAATGAAAGCTCTGTTAGCTATGGCCCATTCCTCTCCTGCTACATGGCTAATAGCCAGAGATGGCTGGGAAAGCTGCCACCTCCCCATCTGTTAACCGGTTGCTTTGAAGAAATGAAGCTTGCATGTTCACAGCATTTTTTTTAAGTTCTTGTGGAATCAGTCTGGGTAAAGCATGAACCTACCTGACTCTGCCTAACACTCAGACCTTATGGGGCCCATGAAGAATATTTATTCAGCTTTTGCCTCCCCCGTCCTTCTCCCTTCCACATGTCTCTGTGTTCTTGGCTGCAGAGAATGTCCATGAAATGCTGTGTACCATGAAAAGCAGAGAGAGGAACTGGCACTGTGAGTATTCGAACCAGAGCAGAAGCAGCAGTGGTAGGAAAGTCTTTGCCAGTGATATTTCCAGGCCAGTTTTGCAAACTCACCACCTTCAGATTAGATAGTGCTGCATCTCCAACTTGGATCTCCATCCTCAAAACTTTGGGGTCATTTGGAATCCAAACCTGGATGTAAATCCAAGCTTCATACCAAGGATCTCTCCTTCCTGGGCCTGGTTAAATCTTCCAGACTGGATGCTCTGAACTCTGTGAGACAGGGAAGGGATTTGGTGAAAGCCTGATCTGGTGTCTACATTTAAAGATCTAGCCCTGTTATGCTTCAGTGAGGTTTTCTATCCAACAGTCAGTGCTATATCCTGGTCACCATTGCCGTTTTAGAATAGTGAGATCTAAGGTCTTGCTCAGACCTAGTTTTTGCTTCATTTCCATATCCAATGCTCACAAGAGCCACGTGTGTGTTTGTCACAGAAATGTACTAAGTAGTTAGGGGGCACCTGCAGATCTGGCTGCGATGGTTTTGTTTAGTAAATACATGAAGGACACACACAAAAGATATTCTGAATCGACATGATTATAGCTCTGTTAACAGAGCTTACCCATAACCAGCAGGCCATGTCACATCATTGCACTCACAAGACCAAAAATAATATATGCAAAGTAAAGTCGAAAAGACTGCCTCTGTGCAAGGGGCCATGCCACAAACCATTCTACAGCACCTGAGAGTGAGAGAGACACTGACTCCTCAGCCCTGCTCTGGCAGGAGCAATCCACATGTGAATTGCACCTGTCTTCTCATTTCAATTGGTATTTAAAACAATAATGAATTAGCAGTCATGGTGGGGCTGTAAAAGCTCCTCTGGTACACCAGTGACTCTTCTCCAGGAGAATGTTTACTATATAGCCAGTAGTATGGACCCATAAGATGCAATTAGTGCTTTATTAATAAGCATTTGTAGGCTTGGCACGTGCTTCAGTGACATTAAGGAACTTCTGACACCTCCTGGTGAAGCGTGTGTATGTTAGTTCTTTCTCATCCTCATGTGTTTTATCTCTGACCATGTGATTTGCACGGTGATAAGATCTTGGGTTCTGCAAGTCTCACCTGCTGCTGTCACTTTCCAGCCCAAGTCAAAATCCTCTCTTTGCGATATCACAGGTGGTTGCTGTGGAATTAAGTATGTTGTCACAAGCACGATTCTGAATTTAGATGGACAAGGAGCATGCAGGCAGGCTTTGAAGAGACATGTTTCCTGGTTAGACAAGGTGAAATTCAGAGGGCAGAGGGCCCCTAAGCCTTCTGCCATAAGCTGCAGAGGAAATCTGCACTTAGATCACAAATCATCTGGGAAAAGGGGTAAAGAGTGAGGTGGCAAAGTTACCTGGTGATACAACATGACTCAAGATAGGTAAGTCTAAAGCAGACTGCAGAGAGTTACAAAGGGATCTCACAAAACTGGGTGACTGGGCAACAAAATGGCAGATGAAATTCAGTGTTGATAAATGCAAAGTAATGCATATTGGAAAACATCATCTCAATTATACATATAAAATGATGGGGTCTAAATTAGCTGTTACCACTCAAGAAAGAGATCTTGGAGCCATTGTGGATAGTTCTCTGAAAATATCCACTCAATGTGCAGCAGTGTCAAAAAGCGAACAGAATGCTGGGAACCATTAGGAAAGAGAGAGATCATAAAACAGAAAATATCTTAATGCCACTGTATAAATCCATGGTGCACTCACATCTTGAATATTGTGTGCCATGCTGGATGGCTCATCTCAGAAAAGATACACTGGAATTGGAAAAGGTACAGAGTAGGCAACAAAAATGATTAGAGGATGGAACGGCTTCCGTATGGGGAGAGGTTAAAAAGACTGGGACTTTTCAGCTTGGAAAAGAGATGACTAAGGGGGGATATCATGGAGGTCTGGAGAAAGTGAACAAGGGAGTGATATTTACCTTTTCACACAATACAAGAACTAGGGGTCACCAATAAAATGAATAGGCAGCAGGTTTAAAAAGTATAAGGAAGTATTTCTTCACACAGCACATAGACAACCTGTGGAACTCATTGTCAGGGGATGTTGTGACATTAAAAGATATAACTGGCTTCAAGACAGAATTATATAAGTTCCTGGAGGACAGGTCCATCAATGGTGATTAGCTAATATGGTTAGGAATGCAACCCCATGCTCTGTGTGTTCCTATACCAGAAGCTGGGACTGGACGACAGGGGATGGATGACTCAATGATTGCCCTGTTCTGTTCATTTCCTATGAAGCATCTAGCACTGGCCACAGGCAGAAGACAAGGTACTGGGCTAGATGTGCCATTGGTCTGACCCATTCTGGTTGTTCTGAAGTTCTTAAGGTTCCCACCAGCACGTGGGCCCCAAAGCTATTTGTTAAGTGAGCAACAATCCAGGATCAGTGCAAGAAAGTCAGACCTGATTCCCCTTGTACTTCCACTTGTGCTAAAAGTGTCTCTTCATTGATTTCCATGGAGTTATGCCTGCTTTACACTGGGGAAGTGAGAGGGGAACCCCACTTTTCCTGGAGGTGCAACCTCCTTTCCTTTCTAAGCGAATGAAGGCCGAAGGCTCCAGCCTCGCTGGATGCTAGTGCAGGCTCCTAAACTCCAGGTACAGCACCAGGCTATTGCCTCAGTTCTGCTCCACAGCAGCACACACATGCTAGTGGAGCACTGATGAAGAAGGATTGTGTAATACAAAAAATGAGTAACCTCTCCACTGATTCCCAGCTCGATGGAGACCGCCAAAGAGCTTCATTCTCTAGGGAGATCCCTGCACCCAGTTTAGGGAAGATTAAAAGTTCTGTAGAATGCATGGCCAGGTCTTGGCACTTTCACGCCTTTCAATTAATGTAGAAAACTAGGCTGGTCTGACGCCCATCCGGCCCCCATGGCTGTGTTGGCTGCAGGCTCTGCCTGCCTTCCCTGGATCTGGAAATTAACTACATAACATAATGTTGTTCTATATGTAGCAATAAATTAGAGTCGATTTTTTTGCATATTTTTACACATCACATATTTAATGTCTCTGAAAATATAAATAAAACATGCGTAACCATTAGAAATCCTTAGAATCTGGGAAGTGCATAAGAATTTATTTGTTTTCAGGAAGATTATACATATTGTATTAAAACTAAATAAAGGGTTTAATAACATGGCAAAAATAAAGCAAGAGCGAAGGCTCTCAATCTGCACCGAGGGGAGGGAAGTGATCTTTCTTTGATGCCTATTAAATGTTCCAGCAGATGAAACCCTATATTCTGCCAGGAAATGAGTTTGCCACAAGCCGATTGGGAGCTGTCGTGTGTGCTCGACTTTACCACTGTCATTCCTCTTCTTCGCACGGCAATACATTACGCAGCCTCCATTTTTCATTCCTCACTGCCCGAAATGCAAATTCCCTCTCTGTTGTTTATATTAGGTTTTCAAATATATGGAAATCCAGATATCCGGAAGAAAATGTCAGGGCCAGAAATACTCATGATCTGTCTTTCCCCAGCCTGACTTTTCTCCATCACCTACTCTACAGCATGTGAGGAGGGTTAGCAGCAGGACAAGGGACCGCACAGGGAGAAAGGCTGGCACGGCTGGTCTGAGGGATACTTGATAGCAGCAGCAGGCCTGGGAGAGAAGCATCTTGCTGCTTGCAGTGGTTCTGGTTGTTGTGAATACAGGCATGTTCGAAAGGAGTGATGGGCAGGTGAGAGGGTGCATCCCGTCTCTTGGCAAGCCTTTCAGCTGAGCCAGGAGGAGGGAGTTCCTGCCCCAGTGAGTGTATAACAGGCCCTTGAGAAAGGGGTAACTGGGAGCTTCTCTTGCTAGAAGGTTTATATTTGGAAAGCAAAGATGTAAGTGTGACAAGCATGTGGCTGGGCTGGCTGACTTGTTTGTTAGGAACAATATTCCTTACAAATGTCTGGCTAGCAGACTACTCACTGGCCAAGCCTGTCTTTCTGTGAAAACATTCCTTATTCACTGAGCAGCTGGGATGAATAATTTCCAGCCAATGGTCGGTTGGTGAATGGTTTGCTTTCACCGTTTGCTGTTCGTTTCTCCTGTTGTGAATCGGTCACCTAAGTTACATGGCGTTGTTTCTGTCCCTGATTGGATGATGAAAACATCTGAGACAGTCAAACAGCAAGTAACAAATAATGCACTTGCAGGTGTGACTTTTCAGACACAGAAGCGGTTGGGCTGGACTTTGCTAAACTTTGGGGATTCCCAGACATTCTCTCAGGGAGCTGTCAGGATTCAAGTACTCAAGGATAAGGAATAACATGACCCCACAAGACTGAGTGAACCCAGCTCAGAGGTTTTACTGTGAGGGATGGTGTTTAGTATTTGACCAGCTCTGCCAGGCATCCTCCAGCTTGGACTCCACTCACACAGCAGTACCCACCATGACTCTCATGCCCTGGCTCCAGAAGATCAGTGCCAGCAATTGTGGTCGAATGTTGGGCTGGTAAGTTGGGGAGAATGGGCTCTTCCAATTCCAAATCAGAAGAAAAGTTCCGAGGAGCTCTGGTTACACCCCGGGGTGGATACTTGTTGAGCGTGACCAGGTGTCTGGGGCTGAGTTCGCCATAATGGTCATGCTACACAGAAGAGAAGTGGCAGCCTGCCTGTGTTCTCAGCAGTGTGCATGCTATCATACTTCTTACACGTCTGTAACACAGAGCAGTGCTGTCTTTCTCATCCCAGAACAGACATACAGACTGACATGGGAGACAGGTCAGACACGAGAGAGCCAGGGGCCTTATGACATTCCTGTCTTTGGTAAGCTGGAGTGGAGTTGTGAGAGGACGGGCCAAGAGGCCATGAGTGCAGGGACTGCAAATGGCCTGCCAATAATGCATATGAGTTGTACCCATTCCTGCGTTATGAGTGAGGGAGCTATTTTAGACTCTGGCAGCTGGAGGGGATGACGTGAAGGTAAAATCATTGCCTCCCAATCCCACAGAAAGCCTGACATGCTCCAACTGACATAGGTGTGAGAGCTGTCTAATGAGAATGGAAGATTGTATATATATGTATCCAGTTCCTATAATCAGGCGCCTTCCTGGGGTCCCAGTTACAAAGGTGTAGCCCACTCCAGCAAAGAGCTGAGAGTATGATTTGTAACACACACTTTTGCCTCTTTTTCAGTTCCCACAAAATTCTTTGATGTATTTGTGATTGGAAATTGTTCTCAAACTTTCTTGTGAAATGTTTCCCCCCATATCAATGGCTTGTGACCAGTCTGTTGGGAATATCTGACGTTCAATCTGTGAAATCCAGGCAGTGTTGGTTAGTCACATATGCTGGTTGTTATTTATCCGTTTCCTCATTGGAGGACTTGTGTAACTAAACCAGCACCACACAAATTGCTAATCTTGAACACTACAATCAAATGTACAGAATGAAGCTTCCATGAGATTTCAAGCTTAGCGCCTGCTTTTCTGGGGTACCTGTGCTAGCAGAACTCAGCTGCTTGAAGGCAGATGCGAAGCAAATGGCAAAGGGTTGCAGACAGAGTTACACTGAAATCTGTGTTTGAGCTGTGAACATACACCAAACTTTTTTCTGCAGTTTGCAAAAGTTTGAGTAAGTGGCTGAGCAAACACAACAGCAAGCAGGTGATTGAGCACTCCCCTCCCCCAAATACCACAACCCATATCACTAAACATTTTAACACACAATATGGAATAATATTTCTGACATCACAGAAAGAAAAAAACTGCACTGAAAGGCAGCATCTGTCCCTCTTTACGCACATGGAATGAGCTGCCATGGAGCTTGAATCCATGGGGACACATCTGGTAAAGGTTCCCTTTCCAGAGCTTGATGCGGCCATCTCTTCCTGTTCTCACAGCTTGCGCTGTCTGCAAAATGAGCTTTCTTTTACTAGAGTCACTTCCTCAGAAGTAAACATTCATCCTCGCTGCAGAGATATTGTAGCCAATAAACTCCCATTCTGTGTCACTCATGTAAGTCCCAGTCCAGCAAAGCACTTAAGCATATGCTTAACTTTAAGCACTTGTTCTGTTGAAGCCAATTGGTGCTTTACTGGATCTGGGCTAAATGCCAGGAACTCTCAGTATGCAGAACTTGCCTGGCATGTGCATACTGCTGTGCACCTTTCATTGTGATGCTGCAACGATTGTATCACCTCTGAATTTCATCACTGCCTACAATCAGCATTATCTGCAATGATGCTGAGCCTGAACCAAAGCCTGCTTGCTGCTGGCCATGGCCATTGTCTGTATGTTGGTCCCTGCCATAGCAAATGTACCTGCAGCTATCGGGCCATTGCATGGCTCCCTGCTGTGGCCCTTCCTGGCGGGAAGGAAAGCGTCTGCATCAAAGCATGTGACTATGGCAAAGGCATTAACAAGAGGCTGTGGGGCATTCCCACCCCACTCCTTTCGTTTACAAAAATGCCACTGCATTCGAAAGCAACGGCCCCAAATGCTGGAGCCTTAGTAGCATTTCTTCCATCACGTCACCATTGCACAGGCTAATGGGAGCTGAATTAGGCTTATGGCTATGGTTACAAAAGGCCTTTCCTTAATGAATTAGCAATAAGCCCAGTCCTTATTAAAATACATAACACACACTGTAGAATCAATAGGGCCGAGTAAGACTGGCAGGTCCACATCGCTGTCCTGTCTCCTCATTTGCCATACACAAGTTGTAGTGCCTCTTGCCTGAAGCATGGCAGGGTGCAGAGCTGTGTTATCTTTGTGGCATCAGCTGGGATCATGCCAGTTTCTGAAGACCCGCTTTCCACACATTTGCAGGATCAGGAATTTGCATTTTGAAGCAGCTCGTGCCTTTCCAATGTGCTTCTGAGAAGAACAAAGGCACCACCATGCAGAAACCCTTCTTTAGCATCGCTGGCTTTAGTGCTGGGGAGATGCACACACCACAACTTCCTGGCTGGAGACAATGGATGGCAAAGGACTATGGGACACTGGGAAGAATTTTGGGGTTTAGTTTACATTCCCCATCACTGTGGCTGGAGATTTCCAGTTGTAGCTACTGAATAATGTTAATATTTTTATACACTGATGGAAATGGGACTGAGATAATTTCTGACTTCTCTATTATTCAGCTTTTTCTCCCAACTTTTTTGGCAGACTTCTTGTTCCAAGCCACTGGACCTTGTTACACATCTGATGCATAATCCCGATCTCCCCTCTTTGAGGAGACAAGAGTGGGGATAAAGTACCATGTCCCTTTTGCTCCTTTGAATAAAACTCATTCTTCAAAACTGCTGTGTTTGAGCTGATATTTAAAGTTCATATTCCCTTTTTCCCCGTTTGCTTCCCCTTCTGCAACAAACATGTTAATGTTTGACTTCTTCTTCCAGTCTCTCTCAAGCATCATGATTAGTGACATAGGAAGCCACAAAAGTCTTGAGTTCAGATGAACATCCAGCTTCTGATGTCTGAGAATTTGGGTTGGAAATGCAATAAGAACAAGATATTGGGAATGGTTCTAGAAAGGACCAGAGGTTTGGGGTGAGAGATGGCTTCCGGTGTCTTTCTAAACAACTCTTGCATCGAACGTTATGAAGCCTTTCCTTAGCGATGCAACTGAAATGGCTGGTAGTTTTCATACTCCTGTGTCTCTGAATCTGTCATAATGGATAAACAATACCAAATATATCCCTTTTTGTCCTACAGTATCACTGTGTTTTTTGCCTGCTCTCTTTCCTTCCTTTGGCAATGAATTCAAAAAATAATTGTCACAGTAAAATAAATTTCCCAGCAAACATCTTGAGATCCGCAGATGGAAATCACCATGGAAGTGCAAAGTATTATTATATTCTATTTTATTTTTTATATGAGGAGCTACTGCACATTGTCACCAAGAGTGGGGAGAGCATTGGCTACAAGACAGCTCCCAACATAACTTACTTCTAGCCAGGCAGCAGCATTGGGTAGTTTTATTACATCAGAATGATTTATTTTGAAAAAACATGTGTTTGCAGATCAAGAAAATTCCTTCAGCAGTGACTGACTTGGAATCAGGGAAGCATCTTAGACTGCAAGGTAAATTATATGCAGTTTTGCTCATCTCTTGGGCAAGGTGCTGTTGCAGAATGAACTATAAAGAGACATGGTGAGGGTAAATTGGGACACTTGGACATGAAAGCCAGAGCAACAAATCAATTGTACTGAAAGAACCTTTTGCATGTCCTGATTCTGAGTTTCAACTGAAATTTATATTACACCGGCAAATTTCGTTATCCAGTTCGTTGGGAATTAGAAGGCTTCTTGACATGAAATGCTCAGCCCCCAGAGGTGTGCGGAAAGGCTTTTTATTTTTTCTGACTCATCACAGCTGCAGATGATGCATTAAGATGAAGGCTTTCTGCAGATGATCTTTAGGAGCACACTATCCATCATTATTGAAGGTCAAGTCACAGGTGATTTCCATCATCTCCCAGTTATGTGCTACCCATACGCTGGGTGTATGAAATAAAGCGTAGCCCCTGGTTTGGGCGTGTGTGTATGCACTCATTGAATACAGGGAGACTGAATGCATGTGTGAGAGTGAGTGCGGATCCAGCCTGTGGCATCACAAGTGGCCTGTTTCCTTCCTGCCCTGGAGAAGGCAGATCCTGGTGCCGCTTGGATGCAGAATCCAGTGCTGCAAGCCAGACAGAGACACCGTGATCAGAACAGTCAGCTGCTCAGGAAGAGGGAAAGTTTGTTCAGGTTCTTGGAAGAAAGTGCCAACAAGTAACATACTGTGAGACAAGGACACTTTTACCTCTCTCCTTATGGGATCCTTTCCACATAACGTCCAGCTCCTCCCTCCTGCTAACCTACCTTACTCCCTACCTGTGCCTCACCCTTCACCTTGCTTTCTGCTAGCCAGACAGGCCTTCTGGCCGCAGCAACCTCTTCAGAGGGTGAGGGCAGCTACTGTAAGCCAGTCTCGCTTGGGCCAGGCCTTCCCCAAGTCACAGGTGTGTTGCTTCCCTTTGATCCGCTAGCAAAATGTAATGGCAGAGGCCAAATGGATCGTCAGACCTGCCAAAGCAGGATAAGCAGGCAGATATTGCAGGGACGGCAGACTGTGGGTGGGGGACACAGAGGGGGCCCAGGAAGAGATTTGGGGTGAAGTTCAGGATAACTCTTTGTACCTCCCCTGTCCAAGCTCTGTTCTCTGGGGGCGAAATTCACCTCTGCGCAGTGTGTCCTCACAGGGCGTCGGTGCCACAAACAGCTGTCAGAAGTGAGAGCCTCCCTAGTTCATAGAGTCGCCATCTTTCTAACTGCTGATAGCTGGACCCCTGCTCCACCTCTTCCCCCAAGGCCCTGTCCCCATCACTCACTCCCTGCCCCCTCCTCTTTCTCCCCTGCCCACAGTCACCAGACTTTTGATGTCCAGTCAATACATCTGACTGGACACTGCCAAGTCCCCTTTTCAACCGGACAGCTGGCAACCCTTCCAGCGCACCCTGCCAGACAGTCACATGGGAGGTGTTTTGTATATGCAGAGGCTGGAGGCTTAGTACTAAATGTTTTCCCTACCTTGATCTCACACATCAGGTGCCCTCTTTGGTGTCGGACACACTAGAGAGTAGAACTAACACAAGCTATCCTGCCTGGGGAAAGCGCTATGGCTGTAGCACATGAAAGCAGTTAAATGTGTCGTGTGTGCCTCATTTAAATTAATGTTGCTAAAACAATAATGCTATTTTTAATATTTAATGGGCCTCTTTGAAGACTAGGAAAATCTGTCAACTTTCCTGGTGGATTTGAGTCTTGTGTTCTGGGGTTTTTTCTCCTTTGATTAAAGGCAGTAGCAGTGCTCGGCAGAGCTACACACTGTGTGGGGTGGGGGCTGAGACGCACCCTGGGATCAGCTTCCCTTTGAGGGTACATAAGGTTGGGGGGTGCGGAGTCCCTGAGCAGCTTGTCCAATGCTGAGTGATTGGACCTGCTTTCCTGGCTGTCTGCTCTGCACAGAGGAGATCCCTGATCGGGGCCCTGGTGATGGCCAGGACTGGGCGAGGCTCCTGCAGTCAGAGGGTTCACAGCCTTCAGATGCTGTGGATGGATGGGATGCTCCTTCTGAAAGGAGAAACACCACACAGATCTAATTCAAGAACTTGTTTCCCTATAATTGAAACTTGTTTCCCTATAATTGATAGATCAACCTCTCCAGGCCATTCATCCCTTCCCTGCCCACCTCTGCTTTGGGGCCCAGGAAAGGAATTTCCAGTTTCCCTTGCACAGATTCCCTACTTCCTCTTTCGAGAGTGGGGTTGGGCGAAGCTGAGGGACCCATGCCCAGGCTATGTCAGCTCTGCAGGAGATGCTATGCAAACTCCCTGACCCCTGTTCCTCCCCAGAGCAGAGGACAGAGGGATGGGTGCCATGGAGGCAGTTAAGACCCCCCTACTAAAGGGAGCTCCTGTTGCTGGGGCTCAGGGGTGCAAGACCCCCACAGTGACTGATTTGTCCAAGATGATTTGGTCTGTGTCAGGGAGAGCAGCCCCACCCCACTTCTCCAGGAGCTGCTGGCACTCTGCAGGCCCCCATGCTTGTTCATGGTTTTTTTACCTCTGCCCTGCTCCTTTCCGCTCTCACTCATCTTCCTGTTCTCTGGCCATTCCCCACTCAGCAGTTCCCACCCGAATACCTCCTTATCTCCTCTCTCCCCTGCTTTCTTCTGAGCCAAATAGAAACCCAGCAACATTCCTGCCTGGTTGCACTCTGACTTGCCACTTGTCAACCTCTCCCGGTGGCTTCCGTAGCACAGAAGCCCAGACCATGCCCCTGGGCCGCCTGGGGTGGGGGGAGGGTAAGTGGGTCAATTTGCCCCAGGCCCCCCATGAGAATATAGTGTTCTATAGTATTGCAACTTTTTTTTTATGGAAGGGGCCCCCGAAATTGCTTTGCCCCAAGCCCCCTGAATCCTCTGGGCGGCCCTGCCTTGCCCAAGGAGCCAGGAGCATATTCGGGCCCTAGGCAGTGGAGGAGCAAAGCAGAGAGCAGTGAAAGTCTCTGTCTGGGAAAGGGGAAACTCACAGGTGAGGAGAGGCCTGGTTCAGGTTCACCTCTCTTCCAGCAGTGGCACCAGTATCTTTCTCCTACTGCATGTGAGTCTCTTTCCTCACCAACATGCCTGAAAGCCCCCGGAGAGGCCTATTGTCAGAGCCTCTGGGGACAGGGTGGACACTGATGGTATCAAAGGGAAAGGTTCTGGAGCACTGGGAAATGCACACGTCTGAAACAGGACTAATGAGACGTGTGCTGGTGCCGTTGCATTAATGGCCCTTCAGAGGATATAATCACTAGCAGCTTTCACTGTAATTACCACGCTAATGATCAGCAATGACATCATTTAGGCCAAATACAATGCTTGTCTTGGATCCCTTTCAAAGCCAAGACTTCTCTGCGGCTGGCCTACCGAGCCTCCCTCCCTGCACTGCTGAGACCCCTCTGCAGCTGTCTCTTTGGTGTCTAGCTGCAGGCCAACATGGGCCCTGAGTCCAGCATTCTTGGGCTTTTTAAGGGAGCTTCTGGACTTGGCGCAGCAATTTGCCCACCTGGCTCATTTGGCAACGTTGGGAGTGAGTGGGAAGGGAAGGGAAGGAGCCCCCTTTTATTCGGTGGGTTTCCACAGTGCTTTAGTATGTAATGGGCTGGCTGGAAGCACATCTGCACCCTGTGACCTTTGGACGATGTCTGCTCCCGGGAGGGACTGTTCCAACCCTTCCTGGCTCCCCAGGGCCTGTAGGAGCATATTCCTTCGCCTCATTATGAGTGATCATGTGAGCACCCACCAGAGCCAGAGTGGTACCGCAACAGGGCTGTGGTTGGACGCGTGGGCTGATGAGGAATGAGTCTTCTGTAAGTCAATAGCATCTGGACAGGAAACCTGGACAGATGGTTGGAGTCCTTCCCTTTGGACCTGGTGATCACCAGTAAAACGGATCAAGCACTGACTTTCACGTGCTGTGGGGGAAGGGTACCTTTCTGAGCCTGATCTGCCAATCCATGCTCACATGGGCTAGCTAGGCAGAACTGCCTCTCACTCAGGCTCTTTTGTCCCCTTTTACTGGGACTTTGAAGCCAGGGTGTGCTAGACACACGTGTCTTGACACATGCTAGGAGGAAAGCAGCGTCCCAGAACAACGGCAGTTCTGTTGGTGCTATCCATGAGCAGATCCGATCAGAGAGCAAGGCAAGCCCTCAAAGGTGAGTTAACTACCATGCAGGTGGCTACTGGATTTCCTTCCATATTGTCAATCCAGTCTGACATCTGGAGCACTCTGTCCTGAAATCAGTGACTGCCAGGGCATCACCAGTCACGGGCTCCTCCAGCATCCCTAAGCTTTGAGCTCACAGATCAGTGGAATAATTCCCTGCCTCTCCATCCAGACCTGGCTTTTGTGATGGTCTTCATGTGCAGCTTAGGCCAGTTTCATTTCCTCCCTGTATTGCTGGGAGATGGATGTGAGGCTATCGATGCATTTTGAGTGAGATGGATGCAGAGGTGACTGGCAGATCCTGCTCTTCAGCAGGGGTCCCTGGGATACCTGAGGTGCCTGGGAACTTGCAGTCAGCGGGTGTGCTGCTAGGCCAGGCCTTTTCCTTCCCTCCTGACTCTCAGGGCCAGATTTTCAATCACTCAGCGCCCTCATACGGGCCAGACTTTCACAAAAGCTCAGCTCCAACTGGGCCAAATCCAGAGCAGTCAGTTCCCAGCAGCTGCCCCATGGTGCTTACGGCCAAAACTCCCAAAGCACCACTCTCCCCGTGTGCCATGGGGAGTGTTCCCTGGAATAGCTGGCCTTGAGGAGCCAGTGGGATCTGGGACCCGAGAGTGGCAGAGACTGCGTATGATGCCAGCCAGGGCCCGTCTCTCCATTAAAGCTCAGAGGTTCCAGTGCAATTGCAGAGCCTGCACTGATACCCTTAGGCCATGGCTACATTAGACATTTCAAAGCGCTGCCCTGGCAGCGCTGCGGGAGCGCTGCCGCGGCAGCGCTTTGAAGTGTGAGTGTAGTCAAAGCCGCAGCGCTGGGAGAGAGCTCTCCCAGCGCTGCTTGTAAACCACATCCCTTATGGGTGTAGCGTGCAGCGCTGGGAGCCGCTTTCCCAGCGCTGCCGCCCTGATTACACTGATACTTTACAGCGCTGCATCTTGCAGCGCTCAGGGGGGTGTTTTTTCACACCCCAGTTGCAGCGCTGTAAAGTGCCAGTGTAGCCATGGCCTTAGTGATGAACCAAACAGCTATCTACTCTCTTTCTCCATCAGTGCCTGGGCTCCTTGCCCCATTGAGATCCCTGGCTTAGCCCTACAGAGGACCCTGAGCCCCAGAGGAGTTTATCCACAACTTGTTCCCTTTCATTCATCCCTCCACATTCCTGTAAGTGCTGAAGGCTTCTTTCAAACTTTGCTTGTGACTGGTCAGGGAAACCACTCACACATGGCGAGTGCTAGCCAGATCCTGGGCCGCAGGGCCTGGAGCTGAATACTGGGGCTCTGCAAGGGCCAATTGCAAGCACCTCCCAGCAGCCAACTCTTTCCAATGTGCTTGGGGTTCAAGTGAACTCAAGCAACTGAAGGGCCTCCTAGCCCTGCCCCCAGCAAACCTGGGAAACTCCAAAATGATGCATCGCCTTCACCTCCCCATAACTTCCTGCATCTGGTGGTACCCTGAAGAAGGGGGAAAGAGGAAGCTATTGTCTGAAGATGGCTGTTGTAAGAAAGGGCTCCCAGAGCTTGTGGGAAGAGGAGTGGGATGGGAGGCAAAGAACCTATGCTGACCAGGAGGAAAGTAGATTCATGGAGAGTGTGCAGGATGTCCTTGCTGAGACGACTGCAAAGGGCATGAAACGTCTAACCCATGATCACCTGGAGCAGGTTCCAGAGCATGCTTGGAAGGGTAACAATGGACCCTACGCCATTGTTAATCACAGCTGGTGGGAGGTTCTGCACAAACATGGAATCTGTCTTTGGTCTCTTGAAATCTCCTTCCCCAAAGCTGCGTAGCCATCTATCCTGGATGGGTTAGACCCAACAGACCCTGTGTCTTGGCAGGGGTTAGACTTGGTGACCCTGTGGGAGAATGATTCTATGTACGATCTCCTGAGGCTCTTGAGCAATGACATGGCTAGCAGACAGCCAGACCGCCCAGGCCTCATCTCATGGGTTGGTGCCATAACAACCTGTATCTCACACCCCTGCAGAGTCTGGTTGTGCACCCAGGGGGCACAGGCTCGGCTGCCTGAGTGCTGGGGTTTGTGAGAGTTTAGAACTGCAGACGAGACTGAGCACGGGTAGCTCCACCATCAGCACTTTTCACCACCCCCCACTGGGGGAAATCCTGGCCTCATCCAAGTCAGTGGGGGCTTTGCCACTGTCTCCACTGGGGCAGGACCTGGCTCACTGAGCTTTGATTGTCCCCTCTGGCCACTTGCCCTCGTGCCCAGGGGACTATCAGTAGGGGGAGCTTGTCAAGGGGGATAGAGGGTGCTGGGTCCATCGGCTGTGGGGAGCCAGAGGGGCATTGTGTGCGGAGGTAGGGCGCCCCCAGACTTGGTGGCTTGTTACCCAGGCTTTGCTTTCCTAAGGGGTGTGTCCTTGGCAGTAGCCTCACTCTAGACCCTTGCTGTGTTTAGCTGATATGCCCCGGCAGACTCAGAGTCTGGATTTGGCATATTGGTCTGTGTCTTGACTGGCAGGAGCCTGCTCTCACCTGAAAGCAGAGCTGGTAGGTTGGCTGTGAGCCCTGCGTGTATCTGTGCCCTTGCTGCCCCCACTCAGAACCAGATTGACAGCAGCTTGTTAAGCTTTGACAGAGCATCAACTTTTAAGGAGTCAGAGAAAGGAGGGAAAAAAGCAAGCCATGATTTCTGCTTCTGCTGTTCAGTTCTCCTGGAACCAGTGCTCCTAAGCACCTATTTAAAACCTTCAGATTGATAACTTTGTCATCGGTGCCCCTGGGCTACTGCTCCATATCCCAGCCCTCACCCCAGAATGCTGCCTTTGAAGGTAAGTGTACTGCTGTGCAGTTGTCCTCAAGGATGTTCATTTTCTCTCCTGCAGACTTGTTGATTGCCCTCAGTAAGTATCCACCTGTTAGTATGGCTCACTCTCAGAGGCTTCCTGGTAGATATTAATAAAAGTCTTGCTGGCAGGTCATTTCCTAAGGGAATCAGATCCATTCTGGAGTCATTCCTCTTGATGAACATTAGCGCTCTGGAAACTGTTTTACAAAGTTATGCAAAACGGTAACCGACTTTTTCATTATAGGTCTGTGACAGCTGACACTCCGCAGTGCTGTTTCAGGAGAAGCCTGAAGAAAGAGGGAGCCCTTTCCATCCCATAGCAACTCACTATTTATGGCCTTTAGCCAATACAGTGCAAAGTCCTGAGTCCTTTCAACAAGTAGAATGCAGGCGGCATTTATCTCAAAAGGGAAAATGATACAAAACCAGAACAAGTGCCTGTAAGAAGTGGCCTGGTAGTAAAAGAGTGTGGCTTCTGCTGCCAGCGTTTGAGGTTGTGGGTTCATGTGGCCATGGTGAGAGAGATGGAAATTGTTGTACCTTTGAACAGCTTCCCACGGGGTGCGGTGGATTGTCCATTGCTGGCAATTTTACAATTAAAGTGGGATGTTTTTCTGGATGTTCAAACAGGGATGAATTCAGAGAACTCCTCTGGCCTGTGTAATACAGGAGGTCAGGCTAGCTGATCACAGCGGTCCTTCTGGTTTTAGAATCTGTGCAATCTATTCTCTCGCTGTAATCCGAGCTCCTCATTTCTTGCTTTTTTCGTTCTTTGCCCTTTGCCTCACTGGCCCAGTAATGGTCAGTCGGTCTGTGTTACAATGGGGGCACCATTTGTATGCCAGAAATTTCACAAAGTCCAACATTGTGTTCTGGGGGGAGTGAGTGATTAGCACCAGTTCTCAACTCCATGCTGAAAACTTCTGTATTAAATATTTGCAATCCAGATTGATTCTGAATATCCCTCTCCAGACTCAGCCTCATTCGTCCTGAAGATGTTCTTAGCTAATCCTAATCCTTTCTATTTCACTTTTGAATAACTGCATGATGGAGCTTTTACTGAGCAAGAGTCATTTCTCAGTTTCAATTCTTTCACCTTTGAAAAGCCTTGTGGTGTTCTGAATAGTATTAACAATAACCGATATTGTTTTTTAAACCTCAAAAATCCTTTGCATTCCTGCTCTGCAAGCTGAGCAATCCAGCTGCTGCAAAGTGCAAGGAGCGTAGGCAGCGAGGGTGGGCTGCAGGGCATCTGCTCTTCCCACTGACTGATGGGCTCCGTGTTTTGAGCTCCCTTCACTTGCGGTGCTTTGTATTATATTTCAGTGCAGGTGTGAAATCTCATTTACTTCTTTCTCTGACCATCTCTCCTCCACTAATAACATTGGCTCAATAACATGGAGGGCAGAGGGAGGCATCAGCTAAGATTTGCAGCTTGCTGTTCTCTGCAGGGAACACCAGAGGGAGAGGAGGAGTCCTCACACAGTACTGCAGAGACTGCATCTTTATCCCCTGGGCTGCTGGCGCCAGTTCTCTTTCCACATGCCTGTTCACAAAGGCTAACCCTCATCATCGGGGCAGCGTGTCCCAGGACTTAGCGCATTCGTCTTTCGCCTCTGGAACACCGGATTCCAATTGTTCCTGCCCTTGCCAGTGAAAATGCTGTAGTGACTCAGGTAGCCCTTTAGTGGACATGAGCCTGGAGGCTAAAACCGCCACCATGGGCGGCACAGCTGGCCACCTGTGCATGAGCGAGGCCTCTGGAGTCAGAAAGGTTTGTGCTCCGGTTACAGGTGCATTTGCAGAGGTGTTGCTGTGTGTTTGGGGGGTCGTGGAGGTCCATGCGTAGAGGTAGTGGGGTGAAGAACTACAATAGCAAGGAGTCATGCAGATGGTTTAGGAACACACTGAGGGCTCTTGCATAACACCGCCCTGCAAGATGTGTTGTGCCAGGTCATGTTCCCTATAAGTGTGTTAAAGACGTGTGGAGTCTGGAAGGAACGAAAGCTCTGAGCAGGGCAGAGTGAGCATAGATGATCATTTAAAACATTTCTGCAAGACACACAATAAAGCAGCATGCTTCATATGCAATAATAATGGATGTGATACATTCAGACCCAACCCCGCACACCATGGCTCCTGAACTTCACAGCAGAAAAAGGGGTAGATCTTAGATCCTTCTGCCCCAAAATCACAAGCTGATGGCACTGGATCTGAAGGAGAATCTCCATTAGTTTTTAACAGTATAGGGTATCTGACACCACTGATCACCTCTGATTCTACTCAGCAGAGGGCAGTGGAATCCATTGAGAGCCAGATAATTATAGTATCTTTCTGGTAGATGTTAGGGCACTTCAAGGGTTTCAGGACCAGATCCATGATTTGTAATCAGGCAAACATCCACCTGAAGTTCAGGGTGTTTTGCCTGAATGAGGACTCCAGGATTGGTTCTGAGTTATGTGCAAGAATACGTCCATCTCTGGGTCCTCTCATCTGAGAACGCAGAAGCACTCAGCACTGGGAGGGAAGAAGTAAAAAGGCCTTTACAACCAAAGCTGGTTGAAAATATTTCTTTGGAAATGAAGATTCAGTGAAATTGAAGTGTTTGGCAGGAATGTGTCCATTCTTCTAAATTATCAAAATGTTTCATTACAACAAAATCAAAACATTTCATTTCAGCTTTATGATTTTGTTTCAACGAGCATTTTGACATAATATAATTATAATAGTCACAATGATAAAGTCAAAACAAAATATTTTGGAATATTTTAGTTTTAAAAAATCCAATATTTCAATTTCCTAGAACCAGTTGGGATGAAACCAAATTTTGAAATCTCAATCTCCCATGGGACGGAAATTCTGTTTTTCAGCAAGCTCTGTGTACAGCATGGGAGAATTCTTTGGAAGGAATGTTGGTAGAATGGAACCATAGACTGACAGCGCCCAAACTGGGTATTTCTCCAGGTGCCAGTTGAGTTTCACAAGCCTTTCTGGGCACTAGACTGTCAGGATTTGGCCCTGAGATGTATGTTTATCACCACGTTGCATATAAATTTGGTTGGTGATTCCTGTTAGATAAGTGCCTGGTTGGAACTGCTTGAAATCAGATTAGCTTCCCATATGAAATGTGCAAATATTCTTGTGTAGACGTGCATTTCAATTAGTTAAGTGTATATGTTTCCATGCGTGCCACTGGACTCAGCTGCTGGCACTGGCACTGTCAATAGTGGGTAGATTCTGCAGCCATTACAAAGAGAAATATTGCCTGGTCCTGTGCAATTTTAACCAACTGACGTGTCCTCCTAACTATCATGATTACAAGTAAGTGGCTCTGTTTCCCATGAGAAAAATCCCCCAAGGCACATCCCTGACTTTCAGTGTTTCTTTGGTGAAAAGCCACTTAGAATGTAATCCTCTCTGGGTATGTGCTAGTCAATTCAGTCTTTTCCTCTGCTCACTGCTATTTGCATAACTCGTCAATATGTCAGCCTGCTATTTAGAGATGGTCAGAAAAAGGTTTTTTCGCTGAAAATGCCTACTAAAATGTAATCGATCTAGTTTGTTTCATTTATGTTAAAAAAATTTGAAACATTCCAACCAAAAAATGCTGGAAAGAGAAAACTTTTCAGCTTTGGAGAAACATTTTTGGCTTTCAGGTTTTCCAACAAAAAATCAAAATATTCCAGGCAAGCAGTCACTTTTCAACCAGCCCGATTTACATTATTGCCAGCTCTGGCAAAGATACAGTTCTTCCTCTGGCAGAAGTTTCTAATCCAACCACAGAAAGGATGACCAAAATCCCCTTCTGATTCCTGGTAACCTCTCATCTAAATTAACTCTGGACCGGCTCATCCAAATTCCATCTCATTTCTTCTCATTGTCTGTTAAAGATATCTGGGTTTTCCGGGGTGGTTTCTGACAGACACACCCAGGTATAATCCTGACTAGGATTCCTTTTAAAATTCCATTCTAATTTTGAAAAGACACCAGGCTGTTACTGCCTGCCATGTTTTCCCCTGCAGCTACCATACATAGCGCCAAATTCTGCCTTCAGTTACGCTGGCCTAAATCTGGAGAAACTCCACCATAGTCAGTGAAATTACTCCAGCTGTACACCAGTTTAACTGAGAGCTGAATTCATCTCCAAAAAGGCTGGGAAATGCCCTGTAAAGGCAAATGCACTGTACCTAAATCTTCCAGCTAGACCCACATTTTACTTTTATAGACACCTGTTTGTGGATTTATCTAACTCTGACCCTCTATATCTTAAGAGTTCACATTTATTTTTTAATGCTACTTATTGACCAAATTACTCCATCTCCTGCTAGCACCCTGCTTGCACTAATGTCAGGCCAAGGGGAGGCTGTGTTCAAGGTTTTCTTTAGAAAAGCCATAAGCACACTGTCATTTGCAGATTTCTAACAAGGTGATTTAGCCGCTCCTTAATCCCCAGCTTCCTCAGGTGCGGTGGCTATAGTGAAGAGCAAGGAGGGGGAGTGGAAAGGGGTTTTTCGATTCAAGGTCTGCTCCCTGCTTGAGCGATCAACATCATTTCCATACTATAATTACATTGCCCAATCCTCTCCTGATTTTACTGCTATCTTGTAAGCCGTCCCGGTTGTGAGTAATTTAAAGCTATATGAGATGTCAGGCTCTGTGAAACAATCAACCCTCAAAGAAATATGGTCTGAGATAATAATTGATAAGTCCCATTAGGCAATGGGCCCTGTTATTTCCTATTCAGCCTCTTCTGAAATGGCCTTGTTGATTCACTTAATGCAGATTTTGTCACTTGGCATCATTGAGAGAACAGCACGCCCACAGTCCATGCACATCAGCTGGGGACCTCAGGGGTGTCAGGAAGAGAAATAAGGGGGAGCAGAGGTGATTTCTTACCATGGAGCAAAGCAGGAGTAACCAGTGCTAGTGCATGTCCTCACTGCCAATATTTCAATATTTCAGCTGGATTTATTTCTGTGTTTTCACATGAAACACGTTCTGAGTATTTGTTACCACCCATGTTTGCTCTGTTGGTTTAGTCTCAGTAGTTCTTCTCATTCCCATCAGCAATCCTGAAACTCTGAGGTATCTCCACTGATCCCTGTCTTCTGCTCTGCCTTCTCCTGGGTGATGTCAGTGCTTCTCTAGGTTGCTGGTTCTCCAAGAAGCGTTCTTTCTTTCTTTCTTGTTGTGGAGGTAGGTGCCCCAATGCCTTCACTCCACTGACATGACTGGAATGGTGATGGTGTTCTTGTGCACTCCTTGCCAATGTACTGAGCTGGGAGTGGCTTTGTTCTCTGCCTGATTGAATTGTTGGCGATTCTTGTCATTCCTCTGGATCTAGAGCAAACGTCTCAAACACGCAGCCCGTGGGCCGCGAGGTTATTTTCTGTGGCCTGCCAGCCCCTCGCAGCTCCCCTGCCCTCCCCCAGCATTTACCTGGGGTGGCTCCAACCTGGCGCACACCGGGGGCAGGAGCGGCTCCCTGCCTGCCCTGCCCCTGTGCGCTCGGGGAAGCAGAAAGGAGCTGGGGTAGGAGAGACGCGGGGGGGGGGGTTGCTGTTGCTTCAGGCACCGCCCCCAGCAGCTCCCATTGGCTGCAGTTCCTTGTTCCCAGCCAATGGGAGATGCTGGGGGCGGTGCCTGAAGCAACAGCAACAGACACCCCTTCACCTCTTCTCCCCCACCTTCCAGCCGCTTCCTGGAGCGGCACAGGGCAGGGCAGACAGGCAGGGAGCCCCCCTGCCCCTGTGCACATCGGGCCAGAGCCGGCCCCCCTGAGCCCCTCCTGCAGGCGAACCCCCTGCCCTGAGCCCCTTGCCACAACCTGCACCCCAACCCCCGCCACACCCCTCCTGCACCCCAGCCCACTGCCCTGATCCCGCTGCTGCACCCCAACCCCCTGCCCCACCTGCACCCCAACCCACTGCCCTGCACCCCTCCTGCACCCCAACCCACTGCCCTGATCCCCCTGCTGCACCCCACCCCCCTGCC
>NC_133790.1:1897168-1903949 GCF_003597395.2 Chelonoidis abingdonii
GCCATACCTTGCACCGTGACCCCCTGCCCCACCCTGCACCCCTCTTGCACCCTAACCCACTGCCCTGAGCCCCCTACCACACTCCTCTTGCACCCTGATCCTCTGCCCTGAACCCCTGCAGCACCCCTCACCCCTCCTGCACCTCTGGAGACAGGGAGGAGGTGGAGTTGGGGTGGGGATTTCGGGGAAGGGATTGGAATGGGGCAGGGAAGGGGTGGAGTGGAGGCAGGACCTCGTGGTCATTTGAGTTTGAGACCCCTGTGTTAGCGGATCCGTCTTTGATGATATTTGTCAGAACTGTCTCTCTGGCCTTTTGGTGCAGTTGCTGTCCCTGGGACACTCAGTTTCTGTTGTTATAACAAATGACTGATGTAATATATCACAGTTATATACCTTCTTCTTTCATATCAAATTTTTCATTACAAAAATTTGTTGAATGATTGAAAGGCTGCTCTTATTTTTGAGACGTCATAATTGCTTCTTTAGGATCAACTTTGCCAGACAGTTTAGAGCCAAGAGAAGTGAAATTGTCAATTTCCGCAAGCTGTTACTTTAAAAAAGAAAACTGCTGTTCCGTTTTTGATATGTTCCTTCTTGACTTGTGTCATCAGTGGCTGATCTTGGGGCTATGATGGGAAAGGAGTGGTGGAACTGATTTAAAGCCCAATCACTAGGGCTCCCTGTAACATACTGAAATGCACTGGCCACTTCAAGCATCAGGAAACTAGACTAGAGAAGACAGTGTTGATCTGATTTTGCAAGCAGTTCGCAGGCTCTTCAGAGTGTGAAATGATTGCTGAGAATGTTCTACCTAACTCTGTTTGATGGTGCACAGTACATAGCAAGAAGTGCTCACAGATTCTTTCCTGAAGTCACAAAGGCAGATGCTGCTTCTTTCTCTTGGCTATGGCAGGATTGGCTGATGTTTGATTGGTACATGAGCTCCCATCTCTGAATCAATCTATTTTTCTTTGACAGGTTTATTGAGTGCTCATTTTTCAGAAAGATGAAGGAGATATGTTGTGGAAAGACTTTGGCCATATTTTTTTCTTCCAGAAGTCTTGCCCTTTTGCGCAACATTCTCCGCAGTGACATAAGACTGTCTGCCTCACTTCTGAATATCCTGCGATGTTTCCACTGTCGCATTATTGAGGAGGTGGTGGGGTTCAGTGAGTGCTCTTCCCAGTGGGTGTCTTCTCTGCTCCGGGTCTCAACTCTCCCCTCTCTCCAATGGGGATGATGATACTCACTTCCTTTGTCCAGCAGTGACTCTGAAAAAGATTTGGGATTGCGGTGGAGAATCAGTTGAATGTGAGCTCTCCGTGCTACACTGTGGCCAAAATGGCTAACGTGATCCCTGGATGCATAAACAGGGGCATCTCAAGTAAGAACAGAGAGGTTATTTTGCCTCTGTGTTTGGCACTGGTGCAACCACTGCTGGAATCCTGTGTCCAGTTCTGGTGCCCACAAGTCAAGAAGGATGTTGATAGACTGGTGAGGGGTCAGAGAAGAGCTACGAAAATGATGAAGGGGTTAGAATACCTGCCTCATAGCAATAGGCTCAAGGAGCTCAGTCTGTTTAGCTTAACAAAGGGAAGATGAAGGGGTGACTTGATCACAGTCTGTAAGTACCTACCTGGGGAACAGATATTTACTAATGGGCTCTTCAGTCTAGCAGGGGAAGGTATAACATAAGATTCAGGACTGGACATAAGGCATAAATTTACAACACTGAGGTTAATTAACCATGGGAACAATTAACCAAGGGTCATGGTGGATTCTCATTCACTGACCATTTTTAAATCAAGATTGGGTTTTTTTCTAAAAGCTCTGCTTTAGCAATGATTTTGGGAAAGTTTTATATCTTGAGCTATACAGGAGGTCAGACTAGATGATCACAGTGGTCCCTCTGTCCTTGGAATCTATGAATCTATTAATTTTACAGCACTTTGCAGGAGTTTTGTCCTTAATGCTGCTTTCATAACCTCATCGCTTCTGGAGTTTAGAAAACAGAAAATTACATTTTCTTTCTCTTTCTTTCTTTCTTTCTTCCTTTCTTTCTTTTGCCTCCAGCTTTTTTAACGATTGTACGGTTTACAACCTCTCATTCTTTAAACATTTTAATTTTTAATTAGAAGAAAGAATGTAAACTTAATTTTTTGTTGTCTAAAACATATGAAAGGTCTTGCCCATGACAAGAGAATGAGTGATGAATTATGCAAGCAGCAGAAGGAAAGCTGACTTTTTTGATGTGTTAGTTTATAATTGCATGAATAAGCTACTGCTTTCTTGAATCAGGCAAACATTATTTTACACATTCAATAACCTTTTTAAAAAAAATCTGACAGCTAATTTATGACTGGTCGATAAAAACCAAAATATATTAGCAAATAAAAACCCATGAAACCTGCAGAAATTTTACATAAAATACAAAGAGTTCAAAATAAAACAACTTTATGGAAAATGGAAAATTTTCTTTTCTGTGTTTGGAAACGTATACTGCACATGAAGGGAAGATCATATAGTCTTCAAGGGTGTCTAAGCCATGAGAGGAATGTGATCAGCGTGTAAACTCCTTAGACCCAGATCCATGACTGAGTGTCCTAGGGGCTACCCCAATACAAATACTAATAGTATAGTACGTTGATCATTGAGTTGGTCCAGTTTATGGTAAAGGAAGCAGAGGGCTAGAGATGGAATATGGAGCTTTTAACCTCCAGCTGATGGAGTAATTTAACTCCCATCAAGTCTGTAGAAAGGACAGCTGATTGGAAAACAGAATTTCTCTCCCATGGGAAATTCTGACATTTCAAATTTCATTTTTCTTGAATTGGTACAAAAATCAAAATCTTGAAATAATTCATAGAAAGGAGATTCTGAAATATTTTGTTTCAGCCATAACAAAATGACCTTATTTAAATTGTAACTGTAAATGGGGGGTCATCATCAAGCAGGTGTGTTTCCATTGGGGCCCCACAGGGATGAGTTCTTACACCTCTGCTTCTTACATTTTTACCAGTGACCAGGAAGAAACCGTAAAACCAGCTCTGACAAAGTATGGAAATGACAGAAAGTTTGGGGGAGTGGTAAATACTGAAGAGGACAGGTCGCTGATACAAATGGGCAGTTTGCTTCTGCCCATTGGTAAGCTGGGCAGAAGCAAACAATATATGTTTTAATATGGCTAAAGTAAACATATACATCTATGACTAAAGACTGTTTGCCATACTTACAGGATGGAGGGCTCTGTCCTGGGAAGCTAGATTTCTCAAAAAGATTTGGGGGTCATGCTGGCTAATCAGTTAAACATGAGCTCACAGTGTCACTCTGTGACCAAAAGGACTAATACGATCCTGGGATGCATAAACAGGGGAATCTCGGGTCAGAGCAGAAAGGTTATTTTACCTCTGTATTTGGCACTGGTGTGACCACTGCTGGAACACTGTGTTCAATTCTGGTGGCCCCAGTTCAAGAAGGATGTTGATAAACTGGAGAGGGTTCGGAGAATGATGAAAGGATTAGAAAACATACCTTATAGTGATAGCCTTCTCTTTCTTAAACTAAACAGGTTGAGCTCTTTGAGTCTGAGGGGTGACTTGTTTATAGTCTGTTAAGTATCTACCTGGGGAGCAAATATTTAATTTTGGGCTCTTCAGTCCAGCAGAGAAAGACATAACACGATCCAATGGCTGGAAGCTGCAGCTCAACAAATTCAGACAAAGTATGGCATGCATTTTCAACAGGGCAGGTAATTAATCCTGAGAACCCTTCCTCAATGACCATTTTAAAATTAAGATTGGATGTTTTTCTAAAAGCTCTGCTCTAGGAATGATTCTGGGGCAGGTCTCTGGCCTGTGCTGTGCAGGAGGTCAGACTAGATGTTTACAATGGTGCCTTCTGGTCATGGAATCTATGTGTAAAAAATGTTTTGATCACATCAAAGCACTATAATAATATAATATAATTAATATAATTCATTAATTGTCATAAGTTACACATTTAAGAAAATTAAAAGTTGAAGCAAAATGAGAAAGTCAAAATAAAATACTCCATTTTTATTTGAATCACTTCAAAAAATTTCCATCTAAAATTCTGTGGAAAACAACATGTCCCCACCGAATGGTTCATTGAGACAGTATTTTCCAATGCACAACTGTTCTGTTGAAAAAATTTCAACCAGCTGTACTAGAAACTCTGAAATCTGTTAGCCCTGTTGGTGGACTGAAACCCAAAACATGCTTCCTAGCACTCCTCTTATCTTGGCCAGCAGCTCAGTGGTGGTACCAACTCTCATTTCTCACCCTCCCCTTTGCAGTCTGGTTCCTCTGCCCTGTAACTAGGCCAGAGACAGTGTTGTCTGGGGCTAGATGGGTGCTGGGATACAAGGCAGTAATGACATGGAATCTTTTCTCCTTTCTTGACAGATGAGGACAAGGGAGCAGAGCTCTGAGAGAGGGCTCTGAGCTGCCCCCAGTCCCTGCCAGAAGTTCAGTGCTCCAGACACTAGTTAAAGTCTTTAATTTTAAAATATTGACCGTTACAGGATTTCTTCAGACTGTTCAATCCATACTGAGCCAAGGTGGAGCTTGACCTGTTTACCAGCTCCCTATTCCCTCTGCCATGACTGAGCCAGGAATGTTCTGTTGGAAAAACAGTTTGTGGCTCTGGGATTGTGTTTCCACTGACTTCGATGCAGTTTGTTTGAATGTGAGAAAAGAGCTGAAACTTCACAAGCTGCCGGCTTTTCTTCTTCTCTCCAGTAATTATAAATTCCCTGATGATCACACAAAGGGCCATGATGCAAAAGTGAATGAAGCGGGAGGGCTGCTTCTGAAGTGGCTTTTATGGAGCTGAAAACATGTTTAACTTCTGCAAAAAATTAGCCAAGTGGAAACCAAGCCCCAAATGGCAGGCAGCATAGCAGTTTTCCCCCCTCCCCAGAAGCAGCAGCACCAACTCCATCAAACCAAAGCAAAATACCCACTCTAAATAGGAGCTGGCCACCGAACGGAGCATTTGCATCATGAAACCACCACCCTGACACGTCTAGGGTCAAGCAGCACAGTGAACCGTACTGGACAAGGGCTCCTTGTGCTGCCCAGGGATGAAATTCACCCTTGTGCAGGGGGCCAGCTTCATCCCACTGCAGTCCCCTTCTTGGGGCAGGGTCCTTGCCATTCAGTGCTCCTCAGTACCAAGGGAGTGATGCACATGCTGTGTCCTGTGGTTTGCTGCAAGTAGAAGCTACATGAATGTGAGATGTGTAGAAAAATTTCCAACTCAGGAAAATCTTACCAGCAACGCAGGGCTGCCCCAGAATTCACTAGGCCAGACACAGGTCGAAACTAAACACAAATCCACAGGAAGAATGAAATCATTGAAGTCGTTTGCCAGCCCTTCATCAATCAATTCATTAAAACTAAATGACAGCTCTCAGGAGCTTTAATCTGTCCCCAGACCAGGTCACTGATCAGTTTAGCCTCATGTCTTGTCTCTTTGACATGTGAGAGCAGATCAGTGGCTCCTCTTGCATGGGATTCTGTCTCTGAAGTTTTAGCTGGAAATATTAAAAAAATACCATACCTAACTTGGTGGCAATTTCTTCCTGATCTGAACCGGTGACCAGCAATTCACACTCACACATGAGGGATGTTGACATCAAAGCTTCTAATCTACCCCAGGTTGTTGGGTGCTCCAGCGGCTCTTTGCCACACTGAAGGAGTTCTAACAGCGAGTGACTCTGAGCTGAATTCCACACAGCAATGCAAAGGAAATGTGTTCTCGCCAACTTCTCTCCAGTCACCTCCCCATCCTGTATCTCTGACTTTTCCATCTCCTGTCCAAATGCCCCAATGCCAGCCAGGTAATTAAGGCAAATCATTTAGTTTCTGTGCTTTTAATGTCTTGAGATTTGCCAGTTGCTGCTGGTAATTTGCCAGAAGATGGAAGGCCTGAGTTCATCCAGGTACAACCATTGATGCCCGTAGGGAGCTGTTAAGACCTCCTCTCTTGAACAGTGAAAACCTGGAACAGAGGCACGGTTTAGCCAAAAGAGAATTTCTGATCAGCTTAGTCCCATGTGAAGTTAAACCCCATCAGTGTTTGGAAATGGTGTGCAAACTGTGCGTTTTATAACTGATTGTCACTTAGCCAGCCCCCCCATCCTCCGCAACACACGCACAGAGACACAAACCAGCCCAGCCTGCTGCTCACAAAGCTCCATTAACGAGCTGTCGCATGCAAAATGCAAATGTTTCCCTCTGTCTCTTCTTTCAGTCTTGCGGGTGGGGAAAGCAGCTTTACAGTGTCAGAATCCACTATCTTCCCTAGAGACATCGCCCTGCCGCTTTGTAAGCAAAAGGAAAATTCTTTTCCACATTTCCATTGTGGAAGTTTTGACAAGAACTTAACCGCTGTTAAAACAGATGAGTAGCATGCACTGATTGGAATTCGTTCCTTATTTGTCAAGGCCACACACATATGGGCCACCCTGTCACTGAGCTCTGCAAGGCATTTGATATTACGACGCAAACTCCTACTCCAGAAGCTTAGTGCTTGAGCCCACTGGGATTTTACCCATTGCTGCAGCCCTGCCGATGTAACTGTCACGTATAAATGGAGCACTGGTGTAAAAAGTGACTCACACTAGTGCATGCTGTCACGGAGTCCCTGGGCGATGCTCTGGAACTGCTCCCCACAAAGCCAGTCA
Source organism: Chelonoidis abingdonii (assembly GCF_003597395.2). Lineage (NCBI taxonomy): Eukaryota > Metazoa > Chordata > Testudines > Testudinidae > Chelonoidis > Chelonoidis abingdonii. The sequence goes on from NC_133790.1 coordinate 1,903,878, forward strand.
GGACTCTGGGGAGCCTCCTCTCCCTTGGAGCAGACTTGTTCAGGGCAAGAAGCTCACACGTCTTCACCTCCT
>NC_133790.1:1906724-1977845 GCF_003597395.2 Chelonoidis abingdonii
GAATTTAGCGCTACTCCTCTCGTCGGGGTGGAGTACAGAAATCGATTTAAAGAGCCCTTTATATCGATATAAAGGGTGTTGTAGTGTGGACGGGTACAGCGTTAAATCGATTTAACGCTCTTTAAATCGATTTAAACGCATAATGTAGACCAGGCCTCTGTGGCCACCCTCTCTCCTGCCTCAGAGCAGCATTCAGGGCTGCAGCAGGCAGGAGCAGCTTGGGACTGCTGTTTAAAAACGTGCTTCCAGGTTTATTAATGTTTCTCTAAATGACAAGATCTTCCATTACTTAGCAGTGGGGAGATAAAGCAACAGGATGGGTCAGATTGATGTTCCCAGCGCAGACCAGAGGCTGTAACACAGGGACAAAGGTGGAGCCCCCTGCTTCCAGTTTGCCAACTAATCATTTAATCCTTGGAGAGGAATCAGGCTTTTCACTGTAGAGATCGCACCAAGGTAGCTTGCACGCCACACACAGTTTAAAAGGGAAATGCCAGCACTTTGCTGCTCCCTTGCTCCTGCCCAATGGCTGAGACGGTCACAGGATCCAGTAAAGCCCCATCTACTTCTCCAGGGCAGCTCTGGCCCCTGGAGTGTCTAGTGCAAAGGACTAATATCCAGTGAGCTTTCCGCTGAGCTGTTCTTGCACAGGGCAGCAAGTGGATGCTCCTGGCTGTTGCGGCTTGCCTGTGCCCTGCACAAGTGTTCCAAGGTATGTTTAACATAGAGAGTATTGAGCCAGAGAGATCATTTCCTGTTCACAACAGGGAGAAATAATACAGCCCTCTGAGACCAGGCTATAGGCACGGTTTGTTCTCACTCTGATTAAGCAAAATTATCATCAGTTGCTTTGGTTCATTCTGTCTAGCTGGGAGAGGCCTTGCAGGACTAATAAGAACCCATTCAATGACAGGGGCTACACCTCTGGGCAGACCAAATGCCACCATTATTTAATGAATGTAGGAAACCCGAGTCAGCAGACATTTTGGAACCGATGTTTCCTTTTGAATTTCTCTGTGCACATCACGGACAGAGCTGAGGAGAGCTCACTGAAAAAATGTCACGTTTCTCCTCCTTTCTTTGTCAACATTCAATATTTTGACTCAATTTTTATGATGAAATTCAGAACCTTTGGCCAGCAGTAGAGCTAAGAGCTGATTTGTCAGCCTGTCCCCTTTCTGCACATTGTACACCTGCAGGTCACAATTTAACTATCTGCCAGAGAACTGTGCCCAATTCTTACTCATTTGCAAAGAGCTGGCAGCGACTATTCAGCGCTCTAGATCCGAGTGAGGGGATTGGCCATGCTAGGTCACATGGTGGCCCTTTGTTCTTTGACTGGATGAATGCATAGCTGTTCAGCTCAGGTTGATGGTGTGAATGTCTCCTGCGAGAGGATTTAAATCTCCAAGTGAGGTCTCATAGACTTGATTTTACAGCCAGAAGGTATTTTTACGCTCATCTAGTCTGACCTCCTGCACACCACAGGTCTTTCCTTCATTTGTCAATTGGACCAAAGTGTTTCTCACAAAGTGTTTGGCAACATGGCCCCAGCTGTGGTAACAACCAAGGGCAAGGCCAAAGCCCTTGAGAAATTCAAAGATGCTGATATGCACCCACAGCAGGGGGCCAGCACATATATCACTGAAGTCCCATGGGGCTCAGCCTCTGCCTAAGGGTGGATGTCACCCAGAAAGAATGACAGTCTGTCCAGAAATAGCATAACAGATCTAAGGCAACTTTAGAAAGACACCACAGGCAGCAAGAGATAATGCAGAGGGTTCAAGCACTGACTGCCAGCACGTACAGTAAGGGACCAAAGATGATAAACTACTGGATGTGGCAATATTAGGGTTGGCACCAGCATCTAGAATGGAACGGAGAAATGTGTGTGTGTGTGTGTGTGTTTGTTAAAGCCTCAAGTTACACCAGAGCAAGGCTCTCTGCTTTCAGAGCCAGTTACCAGGCCCAGAACAAGAGGTTTATACCACAAAGGAGAGCTAGTTGTGGTCATTGGGAGATGTAGAAGCAGCTCCACTTAGTGTATGGGATAGTCATTTTCAACACAGAGAAATATGACTCATGTCTAGAGGCAGGGGCGGCTCTAGACATTTCGCCGCCCCAAGCACGGCGGCATGCTGCAGGGGGCGCTCTGCCATCGCCGGTCCCATGGCTCCGGAGGACCTCCCGCAGGTGTGCCTGCAGAGGGTCCGCTGGTCCCGTGACTCCACCGAATCCATTGAACCAGTGGACCCTCCGCAGGCACGCCTGTGGGAGGTCCACCAGAGCCGCAGGACCAGAGGACCCTCCGCAGGCATGTCGCCGAAGGCTGGCTGCCTGCTGCCCTCTTGGCAACCGGCACAGTGCCCCCCACGGCTTGCCGCCCTAAGCACGCGCTGGGGCCTGGAGCCGCCCCTGTCTAGGGGTGTTTGGGGGAACCAAATATCAAACCACGCTGTTTTTAAACATTCTGAGAAGATTTTTTACTGTAGGAGAATCTCCAAAGTTATGTTTTAGGCCCCAAACCAGCAAAGTGTTAAACATTTGCTTAATTTTAAGTACATGACTTGTCCCAATTAAAGTCAATGAAATCACTTGCATGCTTAAAGTTAAGCACCTGCTTAAGAGCTTTGCTGAATCAGCTACTTAAAGATCCCATTTCAGAATTGCAGAATCAGTCACAGTCCGTACTGGCATGACCCATTCTGTAATTTGCTGTGTCCACTGTTTCCTGGGGCATAGCTGCCCCCAGTTCTCAGGACACGCATGGATACTTCAGGAGTTCGATGCTATATGTTTCCGCCAGACTGAGAGTGGCTATTTCCAGAGACGTTAATTTACATTTATTGGTTATCAATTTATCTGTTAGAGAGGACTTTGAACTTGTTATAGTGTAACCAACTGAAGCTCACATCAACTGTGATGTGAATTATATTATTTTATTTTTGAAATGTGTCACATATCTCAGTCTTAGTCTAAGATTAAGACAAAAAGTGGTTGTGAACCTGTCCAGAGTTTTTGGACTAAAGGTGGTGGAGAGGTTTTGCTGAGGGTGGCAGGTGTGAGAGGGAACAGGTAAGGACAGAGAGAGAGGCAGGGGGAGAAAAGGAAGCTAAGTAGCTGTTGCTGGTGAGTACAGTGTGACCCTGGGAAAAGCTAGAGAGAGAGATTTGGGTCTGCTGGTTACAGAGAGTTGGGGCTGTAAGACAAGAAACTGCTTCTTTTGTGCTAAGTTCCTCCTGTGCTAGGAGAAGCAGGACTTGGTACAGTCCTTATAAATAAATAAGTGCGCATTGAAGAAACGACCAGACTCCACCAATTTCTACTTCCTGCTGAAACAGCCCATGAACTTTGACTGGCCGCTTGGCCAGAAAGGGGCCATGAGTCCATGCCCCACACAGACTTCACAATGTAGAAAACCAACAGACAAAGTAGGGAGGGGAAATGGATGTAATAAACAAACAAAGATGTCAGGGCGATAGTTTCATATTGATGAAGACGTTTATTGTTTTAAAAATAACTGTAGCCTTCCCTATTTATCTCACGCCAGCTATTTTCTCTATAATTAACCTGGACTTTTATGGGGGTTGTTTGTTTTAAAATTACATAGACCCCCCTCACCTAGCCCTTCCCCTTTGACTGGTTTATGTTTAAAAATTACTTTTACCTCTTGTTTGTAAATATGTTTATAAATCATAGAATCATAGAATCTCAGGGTTGAAAGGGACCTCAGGGGGTATCTCGTCCAACCCCCTGCTCAAAGCAGGACCAATCCTTAACTAAATCATCCCAGCCAGGGCTTTGTCAAGTCCGACTTTAAAAACCTCTAAGGATGGATATTCTACCACATCCCTAGGTAACCCATTCCAGTGCTTCACCACCCTCCTAGTGAAATAGTGTTTCCTAATATCTAACCTAGACCTCCCCTACTGCAACTTGAGACCGTTACTCCTTGTTCAATCACAAGAAAAACATTCAATAAGATTGCACTGTGCCCTCACTTATTTCACTAAATATCAGTGGCTGATGACCAGTGTTTAATTTGTGCCAGGGCTTGACAGGGTTGGGACTCTGGCACCTCTGTGCCAGGCAGGTCAGAGCCCGGCACCTCTGGGCCTGGCGTTTCAGAGCCTGGCACCTCTGGGCTTGGCAGTTCAGGGCCTAGGCAGCGCTGGGCCTGGCAGTTCGTAGCCCGGCACCTCGGGGCCTGGTGGTTCAGAGCCCCGGCACCTCCAGGCCTGGCAGTTCAGATCCCGGCACCTCTGGGCCTGGCGGTTCAAAGCCCGGCACCTCTGGGCCGGGCGGTTCAGAGCACTGGCACCTCTGGGCTTGAAGGTTCAGAGCCAGGCACCTCTGGGCTTGGCAGTTCAGAGCCCCGGCACCTCTGGGCCTGGCAGTTCAGAGGCCAGCACCTTTGGGCTTGGCGGTTTAGAGCCCGGCACCTCTGGGCCTGGCAGTTCGTAGCCCCGGCACCTCTGGGCCTGGCGGTTCAAAACCCAATACCTCTGGGCCTGGCAGTTCAGAGCACCGGCACCTCTGGGCCTGGCAGGTCAGAGCCCGGCACCTCTGGGCCTGGCAGTTTGTAGCCCCACCACCTCTGGGCCTGGCGGTTCAGAGCCCCGGCACCTCTGGGCCTGGCAGGTCAGAGCCCGGCACCTCTGGGCCTGGCAGTTCGTAGCCCCGGCACCTCTGGGCCTGGCGGTTCAAAACCCAGTACCTCTGGGCCTGGCAGTTCAGAGCACCGGCACCTCTGGGCCTGGCAGGTCAGAGCCCGGCACCTCTGGGCCTGGCAGTTCGTAGCCCCGGCACCTCTGGGCCTGGCGGTTCAGAGCACCGTCACTTCTGGGCCTGGCGGTTCAGAGCACTGGCACCTCTGGGCTTGGAGGTTCAGAGCCAGGCACCTCTGGGCCTAGCAGGTCAGAGCCCCGGCACCTCTGGGCCTGGCAGTTCAGAGCCCCGGCACCTCTGGGCCTGGCAGTTCAGAGCCCCGGCACCTCTGGGCCTGGCAGGTCAGAGCCCCGGCACCTCTGGGCTTGGCAGTTCGTAGCCCTGGCACCTCTGGGCCTCGCGGTTCAAAACCCGGCACCTCTGGGCCTGGCAGTTCAGAGCCCAGCACCTCTGGGCCTGGCGGTTCAGAGCCCTGGCGCCTCTGGGCCTGGCGGTTCAGATCCCAGTGCCCTTGGGCTTGATGGTTCAGAGCCCTGGCACCTCTGGGCCTAGCGGTTCAGAGCCCCGGTACCTCTGGGCCTGACAGTTCAGAGCCCGGCACCTCTGGGATTGCTGCATCAGTTATGAATGTAAAAAACTTGCTTGAGCCCCGGCACATCTTTCCTTACAAATTAAGCCCTGCTGGCGACCCAGTGGTCCTACTGAGCCTAATTGTCCACTCTCTTCCCTGAGTGATTAGAGCAAACAGGAAATAAACGATCCTTTCAGTTCGTGCTCCAAAACCGAACCCTGAGACTAGTAGTGTAAAAACCCTCCTCCTGGCCCCCTTGGTTAGGAGCTGGAATACGGCACTGTGTCATGCCCCTGACCTGGCTTTCTGCTCTCGAATCTAATCTTATCAGATCTGGTCACGTGTCCTGCACGCCTAGCACATGGTAGCTGAGCACGTTGATAGCTCTTCCTAATCATCACTGCAGAGTCACGCCCCTTGCAGGGCTGTTCGCTGCTCACTCCCACTACCCAAATGACTAGATTCTACCACACTGCCCAATGAGGTGAGGAGGAGCTGGCATGCAGGAGCTCACCCATAGGGGCCGTGTCACTGCATTTGCTGGGCTATAGCCACAGGGACATTGCCAAGCCCCTTGCAGGACAGATATTCCTGGATCCAATGAACACGTCTTTACCCCAGAAACGGCTGGGAAGCAGCACACAGTGAGTAGTTCACTGCAGCTCACACTCTGGGAAAGTGTTCAAAGCACTTGGCTTGTTAAGATGGCAGAGCAGGGGGAATCCAGTGGTTGTGATAACAACCCTGCAAGTAGCAGTATTAATTGGATTCAGAAAGATACTACTTTTCTCCTTGCTGGTATTTCTAGCTTCCTTCTGTTCACAATGACTTTAATTGATTTTTCGAAGGCCTGAAGCTAACGTTAGCAAGGTTGAATTGACCAGGGAAGATGCCACACTTCTATGGGTGTGTTCTGCACGCTGTTTTCTGCAGTCCCTCCCTCTGTCTGTGTCTCTCTATCCGTCACTGTGTGCAGCCATTCTCAGGTCTTCTGTATTTGTGTCGTGGTGCTATGTATCTTTTCTAGATATGGACTCTGAAATCTTATTGAGGGGGAACAAAGAATAAAGCAATCATTGACCTAAAAGTGAGCTTCCAGCCTCATAAATACAAGTTACAATTATAATTCTGATCTGGCATTGTGGAGTGCACAGAACTGTGGGGTCCCCAGGGAATAATATCTCTGTCAGTTGAAATTGGGTCTGAGAAGCGAATACTTTGTCCACACAAATCAAGTCTAGTGTTACAGTGATTGTGGATCCTCTCAGCACTACATCTTGAGTTTCTGGGAATCTGCAGAACAGCTTGTTTTTCTCCAGTTTAACTTATGACTTCAAGCTACATGGCCCTTTAATTTTACACTGACAGAACGTACACAATGTCCATAGAACCTTCCCTTCAAAAATCACCAAAGGAGAGGAGGTTAATGCAACACAGAGGCTGGAGAATAGGGTATTAACCACCTCACTGCTCCTAAAATTGCCAATTACAAACAGCAGGCATGCGCTTCTGCACTGCCAACTTAGCCAGTGTGTCCCCCTGATGGGCCATTCATGTTAGCGAAACAGCCACTTCCAGTGGATGTGCTGAGAAGTTAATTACATTGAGTCTGGTTCCTAGCAGCACTAGGGCACTCTTTGTCATGTGTGTATGCTGATATAGACCTGCTCTATGTATGTCATGACAAGCCAGTTCCACTCCACCGCTTTCCAGGTGCTCATACCGAGAGATGGGTGTCATGTTTTCAGTTAACTGGTTTTCAGGCTCCAATCTGATGAATAGTTTTGGTTCAACAACAAAATTTCAAAAGAGTTAAAATGTTTCATTTTGACTTTTTCATTTCAAAATACTGTTTCCATTCCAAATTTGGCCAATTAAAAAAATACACATGCACACTCAAAATGGACAAAAATAAATAAAAAACTTTCCAATTTTGCATTCTGAATCAACTGAAACATTTCAGTCAGCTCACAATGATTATTTTTTGATTCAATGGGAAAATTGTTTGGGTTTGAATCAAAACAGATTTCTTTTTCCAGATTTTTCAGTTCAGATGAACTAAAAAGTCCATTATTCACTCAGCTCCACTCATAAATTTATGATATTTTTATTTTTAAGCTGAAAATCTCCATCTTTGATCATACCCTGATGGTGAATTTTGTTGGTGAAATGATTGGCTGACTGTTCCTTGCACTCCTGAGTGGAGGGCCGGGTAGTTCAATACTGTTGTTTTGCTAGTGGGACAGTGGCTGCTTTACCGAATGGGATTGCTTTTAGCCACCAAAGACAAAGCACCTTTTTGCTTCCCTTCCCATATCATCTCTCCATCTTCCTGAACACCAGTGCCACTGCCAGGTTCCTGGTTTCTTCTGGACAAGGTTCTGTGCATTCCCCACCATCTTTAACACAGCCATGCGCTAATGTAGTAATGCCAAGCCCAAATATTCAAAAATCATGAGTCAGGCCCCCAAATCACAAAGTTTGCTTTTAAAGAATCATTTTTTTAAAAAAAGAAGAAGACAATGAAAGCATCAGTTTTTCTCAGGCGCTTTTGGATTTTTGAGCCTCTAGCTGCGTACATAATGGATTTTTCAGAGTGCTGGAAATTCCAAAAAATAAAAATAATACATCACTTCAAACAGAACTGAAAACATTATTTTTTTTAATTTTCAATGTCTGAAAGCAAAAAATAAAAAATCATTTGAGGGCGAACTAGCCATTTCATTTTGCTAAAATCATTTTTTTAAAAAATTTTTGACATTTTTAAAACATTTTAATTTTTTGATTCTAAATGGTTTTCCATTTCAAAATTGCCTTTAATTTTGTTTTTAAAAATTGAAAAATTTTGATTTTAAGATTTTTTTTCCAAGTTCTTTTTTTCCTACTGAAACAATTCCGTGAAATGGACACAAATTTGCAAGACATTTTGGTGTTGCTGAATTTGCATTTGTACTGGAAAAAGTTTCAGCCAAAAAAACGTGAACAGATTTGTTTCACAGTGCAGACTAGAAGTGTACTTGTTAAAAAAAATCAAAGCTAAGATTCCTCTCAGTCACATCAGATAAACATCAGCTATCACAATCAAATCACCAGGGTTAGCATCACTGAATTCGCTCGCAGCCCCTACCCTGGTCACTTTGCTGCCATGTGCAAAAGACCCTGACAGAAGAGTTACTTCCATCAGCTTTTCCCAGGTCACACTTGTTTATCGCTTTCATTTTTAAATCATCTTCTGCACCTCTGTCACCCTATAATTTGGGTTGTAAATTTACTAGTATCAATTAATATATCATTAGGGTCCATACACTAATCGCCTGCTCTAACAAGGAAGCATTTGTATGAACTTTGTGTATTGAAATCTCTCTCTCTTTTCAAAGCTGTAAGCATTGAGGCTCAGGGATGTTACCCCAAGAGACAGTGCTAGCGTTTGCCCTGAAGGAGTCAGCTCAGCAGCACAAGGGAGCTGCTAAAATGAACAGTGGGATTGTTTATTTTTTTTTGGGGGGGGGGGGGTTAACATAAAAGTGCTTCTAATTCTCATCCCTGCACCGAACAAATGACATGCCACATGTCTGCTCCAGGAGGATGGGTGAAAATGGAGCTCTTTGTAGTCACCGTTTTTTCAAGTCTCTGGCCCAGTAATATTCCTGCCTTCTTCACATGCAATGTGGAATGATGTCTAACGAATAATTGTGCTGTGTGCAGGGGTGTTGTCTAGTGGTTAGAGCAAGAGGCTGGGAGTCAGGAATCAGAGATGCTATTCACAGCTCCATCACCACGGACAGCCACATGCTTCATTTCCCCTGTTTTAAACAGAGGCGGGTGAGAGGTGCCAGAGAACAGTAAAATATGGGGTGCCGGGGGAGACAGGGGCACCCGCTGTGCTGGAATGCCGGGGCCTAGAGTCTGGATCAGAGACTCTTCACAGTTGCCTTTGAATTTGCATCCCCAGCAGGATAAACAGTGGTTCTATCTCCAGCCTTGCAGTTCCTGGGGACAAACACGGGGCATTTGGATGGAGGCTTTGGTCAGGTCTGCAGTGAGCTCAGCTGGCTTTGAATGTTCCCTCTCCAGCATGGCATTTCCGCCTGAGCCACTGATCACATTTCAGCAACCAAGCAGCAAATGTGACTTGAATCTGGCTTAGAAATAAAGCTGGGGTCAGTGTGAGCAAGAGCCAAGAGCTACAGGGGCGGCTGAAAACACCCCAGCCCTGGAACACAGCATTCTGGATGTGTGTCAGAATAATGTAGCACATGTGGCACTTCCTTCACTGCCGGGGGGCAGGTTCCCTGCAGCCTGCAGCAAGCCTGCTGGCAGGGCACCTCATCCCCCTCACACTGGAGAGCCCTCTTGTTCCAGGCCCATTGACCTCACAGGGCACCACAGCCTGCAGCAGGCCCTAGGCCCGAGTCTCCTCTCACTGAGCCCTGATTTCCAGCAGCGCAGCCCACTGGACTGGGAGCCATAGGGCATGTGGAGGGGTCAGGCCCATTCTGCCCCCGATTATGCCATCTGACCGTGCTGGCTCTGTCAATAAGATGCTCAGTGCAAGGGATGAAAGAACATCTTCAGCACATGAGAGTGGAGGCTGTCCCTCACCTCGCTAAAGGTTTCAATGGGAAGATGCTGCAGAAATTGTCTCCGGGGTGGTGATGTGACCATGTCTCCTGCACACACCAGTCAGTCTAGGCAGAGCCCACTAGCAAATGCGAGCAGCAGCCTCGTTAAATCTGGTGTCTAGCCCCCAGGAAAGGCCATGTTGCTGGGCTAGGATAGAAGGGGCACTGGGGGACAGTGCCCATGCTGGGTCCGTGTGCTGCAACTTCAGGGAAGTGTAAAGCCGGTATATGGTGCGAGTGTGTTGAGTGCCTGCTGGAATGAAGGGATTTCCCCTATGGAATGGCAATTGGCCATCGGAGGCTCGGTGTCTATGCTACCCAAGCAGGTTCCATTGACCAGTAGCCATGGGCCCAGCTTCATCTGGATCAGGCACTATTACCTTAAAGGACATTACTGAGGGACAGCGTTTAGAAACACCACTAAGCAAATAAAGGAGGTGAGTCTGCTTGGCTTAACTGCAGACCTGGACAAACAAGGTGAAACATCTTTTGTACCATTGCTTGTGAATTCTAACTCGGTTTGTCTTGTCCATGCTCCTGTCCTGATGGTGTTCACTTTCCAAGTCTGAATGACACAGTGTTCCTGGAACCCAAATGCTAAATTTCCACATTGGTTTGTGCTGGTGGTGACTATTTGAACCCAAACGATACCATGTGATGTCTCAAACCAACCACAGCTGAGCAATGCAGCTTGAATTCCAAATGTACGTGACTAGTGCATGGAGTGAAAAGTCTGAAATATTGTTTTTTTGCATAAATAAAAGTGACAGAAAAATGCAAGGAAATTGCAAGCTGCTCACGTATACTCCAGTCAAAGGGGTTAAATTTCTCCTGACAAATTATTTGTTACAAATTATTCACTCATCTCTTCTTATCAAAAGTAGCCTGTCTGCCTGTGTGTTTTGTCCTGCTTGCATCTCTATGATGTGTATGGAAGAGGTGCCAGGCAGAGACAGCAGGGTAAATACACTAGTGACTTTATTAGTTTAAAGAGTCTTCTGCATGTGCAGTGATTGGGAGGCTGTTTGAGTCGTCCTTGCTGCCACGTTCCAGTAAGTACATGAGAGTCCCTCAGCTGTGCTGCCTGTTGGGTTTGCACATGGTACCTGTAACCCTGAAGGTGGAAGTTTCAGCTCTGAGCTGGGGTTTGGAGAGTGGAAGGTTAAAACGCTGTTTGTTGAGGAGGCAACCAGGGAAACCTGAATCCAGGGAAATCTCAGTCCCCAGGAAGGGTTCCATGGATTGTGACTGCTGCTGGGAGAGGAATAACAATCCCAAGCACTCCCCAAGGAGAGGGAGTGTCTGGGTGTGTGCTCAGATACTTTTGTCACCCGTGGTCCTTACGCTAGCGTAGCTGATTGTTTACTCAGTGGTTCAATGCCAATGGGAAAGGTGAACTGCCAGGGGAAGGAGGAAGCCTGGGCCATGGAGAGTCACCACACAGATGCTGTTGCTTGACAGGAATTCTTCTGAAGAGAACTTGGTTTTGATTTAGGTTTTAATACTGTAAAACCTGAAAAACATTTTGACAAAAATGTCCCCAATGAAAAGTTCACATTTTCCACCCAGGTCACGATTTCCGATGTGGGGCTCAATTCCGAGGGCACCTGGGATGGAGTATAGACCCTCTCACAGAGAGATAGTGGCGGGTACCATGTATGACTGCAACCCCCACCAACCCCATCCTCAAATGACTCAGCAAAAAAACGACAGCTAGAACGCCCCAGGGCTGCATCCAGGCCACCACCTTTTCCTGATCTCCTGCCCTACAGGAATGATACAAAACGTTTCCACTTGGTGTCTCTCAGAAGCAATGCCTGGCACGGCACAGAGTGTGCAGAGCAGCTGAATTAAATAATAACTAATCCCTGCAGAAAGTGTTTAGAGCCATACTTAAGATGTATATGGACTATAACCTGGCTACCGTTTAATTGCCTCAAAGCTAAACAAGCAATAGTTATCCAATTCTGTGATTGTATACAAAGAGTCCTGTGTCCTGCCATTGCTCTAGGCTCAGGGAAGCATTTAACTGCTAATAAACAAGGGGCTTGGTTTAATTTGAAAGGTTATTGCAGTGTAATCCGACTGGATGGTGGCGAGCGTTCTGTGCGGGAGAGCTCACCTAGTCAGTGGCGAGCAACATTACCATACCTCAGATTGCAGGGGGTTCATCTGGTCAGGGCAGGACCCTGCAGGCACATAAACAGGAGAGGAACCACTGGCCTCAATTCTCAGAGGCAGAAATTCACCCCTGGGCAGAGTGCCAGCACAAAGCCGAGTTAGATGTCACTTAAGTGATACCTGGGGCTTGTGGGATTTAAGTCCTGCTTCAGCCTATAGGGCTGGCTCTCTGCCCAGGGTGCATTTTACCACGAGACATGGCACTGGGAGAAATTCATGTTAGTATCATTAACTGGTGGTAAAATCAGCACCGCGCCTGGCCTTAAAACATGAAAAGAAACTCCACCAAGGACCACGAAGTCAGCTCAAGGCCACGCAGGGTATGTCTAACCAGCGAGCAGCAGCAAGGCTCAGAGGAGGGTCTGGAGTGCCACTGTACTAGAAACTGATGGAAATACTCACCAGGACAGCGTGGTCAGTGCTGGAAAGTGGAAGGTGGGGACGGCAGAGGTGGGGAGCGGCTGCCCAAGCCCAGAGCTGGCCAAGGTCAAGTTGGGGGTTCTTAACCAAGAGAGCCCATCGCCCCAACACAGAAAAAAGGGTAGCAGTCAAGAAATAGTCAGTGAAAATGATTAGAGGGCTGGAAAGATGTCCACGTGAGGAGAGAGTGAAAAGCTCAAGCCTGCTTAGTTTAGAGAAGAGACAAATAGCAGGGAACCTGATGTGTACCCAAGAAATGGGACAGAGATGGCCAATGAGTTTGTGAGGGGGCTCCATTTTAGCTGTTCTTATAAGACAGGAATGTCTGTTCCCCATACTCCATTTTGTTTTTGTTCTCCTGTGGCCTCCCCTCCCTGGCTGTTAAGTTGTTTAGCAGGGCCCCTTAAAGTTGTTTACCAAGAGCCATTGCCCTTTTCAAAGGGATGGCCAATTGTGCTAAGTGGGACCACTGCCCTGTTCAAAGGGTTAGTCCTGTTATCACCTTGTTAAACCTGGGCTCGGTGTAGGGTGGACAATGTCCAGTTGCAAGGCCTATTGTGTTTTTAAGGTCCTGGGCATGAGTCATAGGCCTCATGTGCTTCTGAGTCACCTATTGCACAGGACTCTGCCTAGACATGTCTCTGTGCTCACCTGCTTTTTTTTTTTTCTCTTTCCCCTGCCTCTGAGCCAATCAAAAGTACTGGTGGGAAACTGCCTAAGTTTGCCCTTAAAACCAGACATTTTCTGATCAGACCTCAGAAAGGTTCCTGCATTGCTGCCTGGTCTGATCAGCCAGGGGTTCTGGGGGGTCCTTTCTCCGCTCTCGTTTTATTTTTGAGCGTACCCTCGTTTTTTGAACCCCCCCTCCCACGAAGAACGAATTGCTGCCTGAGAGATCTCCTGATTATTGAGACTGTACCTAGCCTTCTGATGATTTTGCTGCTTTTACCTCTGCTGCTTCCTTTGGGGCTGGTAAGAATCCCTCTGTGAAATTCTGTGAAATTCTCTATACTTTTATTTTATTATCTTAGCTGCTCTCTCTCTTTCCCCAGCACCCAGACTTAACCAGCACCCAGCATAGCTGTGGTTAAGTTAGGTTTAGAGAATTGTTTGTATTGTGTTCTGTAAGTTAGGTTTAAGAAATTGTTGCATTGTGTTCTGTTACTTGCTAATTTGTGTAGTCTTGGTTAAGTTAGGTCATAGATAAGATTTTGCTGTGTTCTGTATAGTTGTGGTTAAGTCTGTCTTCCTGCTGCCCCCACCGAGCTCTCCAGTCACCCCATACCCCTCAGTCTCTCTGCTGTTTAAACCTGCAGCCTGCCTGCCCTCTGTCTCCTGAAGTTTAAATCTCCCTCTGCTCTCTGCTGTTTAAAGCTGCAGCCTGCCTGCTCTCTCTCTCTGCTGTTTAAACCTGCAGCCTGCCTGCTCTCTCTCTCCTGAAGCTCTCTCTCTCTCTCTCTCCTTTTTAATCCCTTCCTCCACACTCTCCTATTACCCCCAAACCTCAATTGTATTACTGAAGTCTAGCATAAAACCCCATTGGTTACCCTTTTTCTCTCTAACACACCTCACATTTTACATTTATACCACTGTGACACATTTTTACCTAGAGTTGGTTACTTACCACATTTTCCCATAACTGTTAGTTGGCTATATGCTGCTGTGACACACCTTTTATATAGAAATTGTTAGCTACCTGTTACATTTATACTTCAGTGTTAATTGGTTACCAACTGTATTGTACCCCACTGTATTGTACCCCACTATTGAAACCCCCTATACTATTTGCTAAAAGAAACCCCTCCCCAATTGTCTACCTTAACAAACCCCATACCCCTCACTATTGAATTTTCCCTGTTTTTTGCATTTTCTTAATAAAGTTTATTTTGCACCCCACCTGTGTGGTAATTGCTCCCCAAGATCCCATATACCTGCTGGCAGGGACAAGGAACAAGGGAATATCTCATGAAATGCCACAAATGTAATCCACTAAAGAGAAATTCTTTTTTACACAACACAAAATCAACCTGTGGAACTCTCTGTCACCAGATATCACTGAAAGCAAGAGCTGAGCAGAATTCAGGAAAGGATTAGGCATTTATAGGTGGCATGAAAACATCCACAGCACATTACATAGGACAAAAATACATGAGAAGTCTTCAGATTTCAGGGCATGAGCCAACCCCTGACGATTAGGAGGAAAATTCCCATAGCCTGACACCTTCCCTGAAAACATCTATTGGCGACCTTGTCAGAGACCAGACCCTAGACTAGGTGGAACACCTGATCTGACCTACTTGGTCAGTTCCTCTGTTCCATATGACTCATCGCTACCCCTTGGAATAGTACATTTCTTTTGTTTTTGTTGCTGGCTGGGAACTCTACTGATCCGAATGGGGCTGTCTCTTCTAAAGATGCCACCCTCCAAACAACAAGCCTGAGACAAAAGCTGTTGGAAAGACTCCCCTTGACTTCAGTGGGCCCTGACTTCCATTAGGCCCTTTGCGAGATGGAAAACACCAAGGAGTCTGCCGGGAACTAAGCTACTCACGAAGTAAGTGCATAGTTTCTTTTAGGAGTAGCAGGAGCTAAGAAAAACAAACAAGTCTAACTAAATGCTTTGGCAATTATACAGACAAACAAATCACTTTCCCAAATTGCTTCTTTGGGGAATTATGGCTCCTGGAAATGAAACACAAACAGATTATTAAAAAAGAGCTTCCCGTTGGGAGAGAAACAGTATTTACAAGAGAAGATGTGCCTAGCTGGACCTCTAATTGCTGTTCATTATCTCATATTGATTTAATTAGTTGCTGCACTCAGGTCTAAATTGCCTGCTGTCCTCAGCAGGGATTTCGGAGCTCCGGTGTTTGAACTGACCTAGAGGGTAGCAAGATGAGCCCCTCTACCCTCACCCACAATGCAAGGGTCACTTGGTGTGGGGTCATGAATGGCCTGGGCAGAATGGGCAGACAGTGAAATGTCCTCATGGGCTTCTTCTCCCTTCTGTTTAATCTGAGGTGGCTGGGAAGAGCTAATTAGCTGAAGTAATTAGAGAGCATCTTCACAATACAGAATTAGAGCCTCTTTGTGAAAGCATGGCAAGATATATCACCTGGGCTGCCTGCTAGAATGAGAGGTTTTGTGAGAGACATCAGGGTAGTGATGAGTTTTCAGTGAAGACACAACCCTCCCTTCCCCAGGAAACATTCTCAGCATAGTCAGTCCTGCACAGAACTCAGCTCAGTAATGACCAGATCGCTTCACCTAACTTGGTTTCTAAAAGCAAAAAAAGGCTGAGTGTTATTAACATTTTTGTTTAGTGGTCATTTGGGACCAGTTGTTTTGCAGATTTCTGTTTTATAATAGCAAGTGATTAATGAGGGAGCTGGCAATCATGCTTTAAAAGACTGCTAATTGCTTCTTTAAGGTAACCATGTCCAAGCAGCAACTTGACACATTGTAGTGTGAGCAGCGACCAGCACTCACACTGAAGCTGAATTCACGAGATTCAAACTGCTGCTTCGTCTGTTAAATGCAGATTCTCTCTGAATGACTCTGGCAGTGCCAGATAGAGTGTGAAAGCAGAGTGCTCTAAGCATAAACTACATCCCATGCACCTGGCACTTGGAGCTAGGCCAGTTTTCACCCGCTGAGAATCTGGTCTGTATCTGAATTCATCTGTTTGTCGCTCTGAGGTGGTGGCAGTGGTATCCCTGTGATAGACGGATGATCTGTGTGATAGATTGCATTCACCATGCACCTTCTCTGCATTCTCCTCACTGTGCCGGCAGCTCTGGAACATTCCAAACCCCTCAGCAGCGTCAAATAGCTGCCATTTTGAAACCAATCAAACTGTCAAACCATTGTTTGCTTGCCCCTGCCCTCATGCCCTGTGTGAAATGAGAACACTCTGGCATCCTAAGAGTTCAGTCAGTGAGCTCCTGGCCTGAAGAGCCAATGGGTTTTTCCTGTACCCAGGCATCGCCTCTTCCCTTCCTCGAGGCAGGGGGCTTTGACATGCATTTTCTTTTCAGCTCTTCTATTTTATTCCTCTTTGGTCTATGAACTTGGTTGTCATCAGTGTTTCTCAGTCAGAGGGGCTCACAAGGGGGGTACAAAAGTTGATGGGGTGGATTGTGAGGCTCTGAACATTGTATTGTAGTCTAAAGCAAAGAAAATCTCACTTGCCCACTCCCTGCATGCCCTTACACTTCACGGGCAAGTGTTCTCTGTCAGCCTCCTGAAACATGCTCGCAAATCCATTCTATAGGTGTATCATTGTTATCGATCATACATGTTTGACTCTTCTTGTACAGTAAACTTAAAGGGGGTAAAAAAATATTGAACTTCAAATAACAGGTTCCAAACCTGGAAAGGTTGAGAAGTACTGGTTTGGCTAATAGATACCATCTGCAGGCATTGTGCACAATTCCACAGATACTACATATTGGGTTCAGAAAAGAATTAGATCTGAGGAAACTGGACACACAGCATCTGTTAAAAAATGATCCTTTGTGCATCGAATCAGTATTCTACAGGCCGCTCTAGATTCAATACATCAAAGGTTGAAGGATCATGCAACCCCATTAGCTACAAACTTTAATTTCCCTTCAAGCCTGGTATGTTACAGTGAAACTACAGTGGCAATTACAACTTTTCCTTCACTGACAACCTGTTTAGATCAATAATCTCCTCAGTATCTTGAATCAAGAAGGGCTCCATCAGCCAAAGAAAACCATCCATGGTGAAACAACAGGCTCCCATTATTCTCCTCAAAACAACCTGTCAAGAGGGCTTTAGTACGGGCTGTGCATTTCCTAACCAGCCAGGGAGAGTGGTTTCCTCCAGAGGGACACACTAAACATCTGGGCAGAACGGTAGGTCCTGAACACTGTGTGCATTCCAGACTCTACGTATTCTTGGAAACACAGAATTATACTTGAAGCCCAGAGCTACTATATCTCTGGGAGGAGAAACTGACAGGTCTTTTGGATTAAATATTTAAAACAAAAGAAAACTTAGAATGGGCCAGAAAAATTTAAAGCTACAGCTAAGAGATACGTATGTTTGTAGATATACCATCCAATGTAGCCTTTAAAATACGGGGGGGAGGGGGGTGGAACAGAGCCACTGGCATGAGGGGAGAATGGGGGACCCTGACATGGAGAAAAGGAGGGAACTGGGGGCATAAGGTGTCCCTGGCATGAAGGAGAGGATGCGGAGGGGATGAGGCAGAAAGTCCCTCAAATGCAGGGGATGAGAAGGTGGCACACAATTTGCTCAAGGGAGGAAATGGAAGGATCCCCTGCCTTGTGCCATTTCTTAGCCTACAGAAGTGTTTACAAACTGATGCAGGCAGCAGTGGCTGGGCTGAGCAGGTACAACACAGGCCATTCCATGCACAGCCCCACATGTCGCTGCAGCTCATACAAGGATAGTCTGCTTCCGAGGGCGAAAGAGGAGCTGAGAGTCCAGAGCCGTGATTCTGTCCTGGGTCTCCCTGCTGGGGCGGCCATCATGGTAGAGCTGGGTCACCTTTTTTGACCAAAACATTTTTTGGTCAAAAAATGCAGATTCAGGGCAACTGGAATATTTTGCAAGAAAGTGTCAATTTCAGTGAAAGGTGTTGGTCAAAAAAAAAAATCTAAAAAGAAAATTCAGTAAATAATCAAAATATTTTGTTCTGATATTTTTGAAACAAAATGTGTAGTTTTTTTCAATTTGAAATGACTTCATTCAGAAATTTCCTTTGGTTTTGTTAAAAAAATGTTTAAAAAGCTCAGAATCATTTGACCTGAAACAATTTTTTTTTCAACTTTTTGATTCACTGAAAAATTTGAAGAATTTCATTTTCGAGTCAACTTGAAACATTATTTCCCCGATTGTTGGGAATTGCTGGTGAACAGAAAAACCCATTATTTGTCGCACTCTACAATCAGGGCCAGTGAGTGCCAACTGTGACCCTGTCCCTGTTGTCTGTGATGTCATCTAGGAACTGGACTGAGACCCACCAACTCATTTCACAAATGGTACTGAACAGCCTTTGCTGGTAACACTTCCAGGATCCCCAACATGAGCCAGACTTGAACTGATGATCGGGACATGAAAGGCTTCATACCTCTGGCACAGCATTTAGCTCCATTTTCTCAAACAGATTCCTGAAGCTTCATACTCATCACACCTCTTAGCAGCCTCCTTTTGTGTGATATGGGCACCTTGTTATAATGACGTGTCCTGCGGTACAGAAGTACTGGAGCAATGTTACCACACTTCCAGGGTCTGGCCAATTGCTTTAAAAAGGGTGACCTTGAAATGAAAAGATTTTAAATTCCTGCATCACACACACACACACACACACTCACTCTTGTATGTGTTATGTACAACCCTCTCCCAATAGAGGACAAGTGTAGCTGAGGGACTAAGTTGCCTTTTATTTAGAACATTGTACAAACTAATATTTTCCTTTCCATGGCATGAAGCCAGGGAGCATAGAGGAGCAGTAATAAATCTACCCACTGAACTAGAGCTGACTTGGGAATTGAAAAGAAGAAAAATCAAACAGGAGTGAGTGTGGTCTCTGTACCCGAGATAGATGGCCTGGTGGAGCCATAAAATTTTTTTTAAAAAGCGGTACAGAACTTGTGGAAGGAACTGGATGCAGTAATTATGATCCTTGAATGAGTAAGAGCAGAGCAACTTCCAGCTATCACCTCCTAGTCTCCAAGAAGGTTGGAGCCCTGTCTTTAGCTAGGTGAGAACTATGATTTAAGTCAGGCATTTTAGATTTGTTAATGCAGTAGATGGACGGTACCTACTGGAAATGTTGGAGCTTTTAGTGCAGGCATGCACAAGGGGTCTGCATGCCAGCAAGTGATGGAGGGAAACAGGAAGGCCTCACGGCATTGGAAGTTCCAGGTGGTAGCTGAGAAATCACAGTTTGTGCATCAGATTTATAAAAAACACAGAGTGCAGCAATTTGCAGAATGTTAACGGCCAGTCTGACTGCCTTGAAAGAATGAATGCACAGTGTACTGAGGTATAGTCCATCTCCTTGGTACAGTCTAATCCTCCTAATAGATACAACAGAATAAAGGTTAGACTAACCTCATCAGGAGACAAAAGCCATTGTACAGTTAAATATCTCCCATAACCCTCCAAAGCAGATGCTTCCCAGCTCAGTCTTCACTGAAGATCTTACTTGAAAGATCTTTCTTTGGAAAGAAATTGAATTTGATTGAACAAAGATATGGCTAACTGGAAATTGCATATTGAGCATCTAGAGCAAAACCTGTCCTTAATTCTGCAGATGTACATATAATCATAAATGCACAGGCAAGAGTGGAGGTAGTTAAGTGCACAGCTAGTTTAGCACACTGATGTACACACTGTTGAGTCCAAAGAATGCACAAGCTCCTTTGGAGAATCCAGCAGCTGTGGTGACCAGGTGATAGTTTTATTTTTGATTTTCTTTTAAAAACATAATGTAAAAAATATGGACGTTCAAACACAGAAGGTGTATATCCCAGCTAACATCAATGCAACATTAAGGCTACAATATCAAGGACTGAAATTGCAGAAGTCAAAATTATTCTGAGTGATGATGGTCTTCTGGTTGTATTGCATGCAGGTATTAGCTTATCATCCTCTATCCCTTGTGGAATGTAAACCTGGATGTATCACTCTTTGTTGCTGCTGCAGTTCCTTTACACTGGAATGAATGCACCCTCAGCATTAATGATGCAGTGCTACTGTTTTAGTAGCATGTGGTCTAAACTGCTTGGAGATCCTCATGCAAAAGATGCTAAGGATGTTATAGCTGTTAGAAGGATGAATGAGCTGGAGCTGAGACACTATCTTAGAGGCTTTGACATTTCTCAATTCTCAAAGAGAATTTGATTAATATCCTTCATATTTTATCATAATTCAGCACGTTCCTAGCCATGGAAATTGTCACAGTCAGTTGTGGAAACAGTGGGCTGTTTGTTCTCCCCAGGTTGGGGTCAGGACCAGGTAGCTTTGTGTTCAGGAAGTACAATCTCCCATGGTTGTGTTCAGCAAAGACACAAAATCTGCTCTGACAGGTGCCGCTCTGTGCCACTTGGTGGCCATGATCTGTCAGCAGCAGCTAATTCAGAACTTGCATTCTCAATATTGATTTTAAAACGATTAACATCTCCTTGTTGGTACCCAGGCCAAAAGCAGTACCATTAAAATCAACTTAAATTTTCGTTTCTTGTCAAATCACTGAATCCTGGCCTCTTGCTAGTGACCACACTGTCAACCCAGCCCTCTGGTCTGAGTGCCATCACCAGCTAGATTGCAGAGACTAGTTTTCAAGAGTCTCTGGCATGGCTGCCTGAACTCATTTTCTGGGGATTCTCTTACTAGTTGATGGGCCCATTCTATTAACAATAAGCTGCATAAATGGTGCAAATAATATCCATCAGCATTTATGCTCACTGTTCTGTGGATTTCCTTTGGCCCCAATGGTGTTCACATTTCATGGCTACCCTAGGGAGTGGGTTTGACAGAAACCGTGAATTTTAAGCAAATATTCAAAAAAGCAAATTTCAAATGAATAATCACAAGTATTCACTCCAGGAACCCAGATCCCAAATATTACACTTACCACCACCTCCAGGGGAACAGCATCCCACGAGCTTACCAGTCCAAACAGCTCCCACTTGGTGTATTTTGAACATTGAAGAGTAGAAACAAACAAACCCGAGACAAGCATCGGCCATTCACAAATGGGGAAGAGATTACATGTATTATTGATTACTTACGATTTGCCCCCTTATTTGATGGTCATGAATAATTAGAGCCTGGGTTTTATTTCTCCTGCAAAAGACTCCTGCTCCACTCCACATCAGCTATTCCTCTGGTAAAACTCAGTGCTTCTTGCACCAGTTTAACTGCTGCTACCAGCGACGTTTGTTTATCATGAGCGCTGATTGTTTGAAGTTTTCAGTGTACTCTGCTATGTTGAACAAATTCCTTCTTTGAAATACAGATGCTCCTCATGCCGTAAGGCTACCTTTGTTCCCTGTCATATTCCATTATGTTCCGCTCCAAGAACTGACAGCGAGGCCACGTTTCCCTGCTCTCCATTCTTTCATGCAGCTTTGGTTGTTTCCCATGGAAACCCATCCATTGCGTTGCAAGTAACAAATATCACACCACTAGGCCTTTTTCATCAAGTTCTTTTCTCCATTGCTGTTTGAAATGGGTCTGCCTCTTTTCCAGCTCTCAAGCCTGACAGGTGTTTATAGCAAAAAGAAGCAAATCTTTCTGTTCCTAAATATCACAGGGTTCCAACTCAGTGAGCAGATCTGGTGGCCCTGAATGTGAAGGGCTAAGTGCAGGAGGGTAAGAACTCCTTTTTTCTCATCAGTTGCAAGTTTCTTGTCCTTGCCTTCAAGGATCTACACAAGCAGCTTCTTCTTCTGATTATTATTTTGACACCCAACAGAGAAGAGGACTACAGTGTGCAGGGCAGTGTAAGAGACAGTCCCCACCCCCCATACACGATAGATACAGGGTGGGGAAGGGAATATTGTCATTATGTCAGAGGTGTGGAAGTGGGGTGCAGAGAGATTAAATGGCTTGGTCAACGTCATGCAGGGAGTCTATGGCCAGGTAAAGAATAGAAACCAGGCCTCCAGTGGTGCCTAAACCACAAGACCAACCCTCCTCTTTCCCTCTTGCAGTTAGCTCTTGTGAGTTGCAGCACTGCTTGCTGTCCTAGCCCTGTGGTACTCTTACCACACTGGAGGGTTCCAGACTGCACTGGTTTCATGTGTGCATATGGGGCAACTTCCATCCCTGCTGATGGCCACCTCTACTGTTCATCCCAGTTTAACAACCAAAGAATCTCTGCTGACCATTGTTCAAGCCCACACATTTACTGTGTGCACTTATAGTATGCCACGCAGGGCAAAGGCCAGAGCTTCCTTTGCCGCAGGGCTCTAACTTGGCTACATGAAACAGTGTGAAATGTGTTTCAGGCAGTGCTGGAAGGGTTCAGTTCAAAACCAGTGTCTTTGCACAATGGACTCTAAAGTTGCCAACATTGTGAATTTGGGCAACTGCTGCACTTGTGCCTTGAGCTTGCCGTTAACTGTGCTGTGCTGTTCACTTATGATTTGCTTCAGTAGGTCACAGAAAACCTAAGAGAAGTTAAATTAAGTAATAATATGTCTTATGTCCGTAAAGCACAAAACACAGACTATGCCTCGCAGCCAGATGGTGAACCATGATCTGCTGAAAGCAGAATCCCAATCAGCTGAAAGGTCTGCATTGTGAATCCACACAATCCTCCCTAGGTGCTGGGCTTATATGGCAAGGACTAGTTCCCCTTCCCATCACTAGGTGACCTGGTGTTGGGTGCTAGAATTGTGAAATAGGGCTTCTGTTTACAAATGTCAAGAACCAATCGCATCAGAAATCTCTCTCTGCTCAACTGCAAAGGGGCTTTGCACTCTGATATGGACAGAGTTGGAAAGGTCTGCTAGCATATCATACCTAAACCTCTGATTCAGCAAGATACTTAAGCATCTAATCACTTTGGAGGTCAGCAGGGGTGCTCACACGCTGCAAGCCAGGGGTGTGTGTAAGTACCTTGCTGAATGGGGGCCTTGGGAATGTGATGGAGCTTTGGACAGTTGTATTTAGAGTCACGTCTATTTCTGACAAAGCTCCACAGTTACAATGATTCCACAGTATGGAAAAGAAGCTCTGATTCATCTCCTGAAATCAGAGCAGAGACTCCAGGGGCACAGTGCACAGGGATGCAAGTAGCTTTCAGGGGCACCATGGAACTTTTAGACAGGCTAGAATCTCCTTTGTTATTTTCTTCTTTCCAAGGATCAGAAATGTTTTGCTGGCTGTCTAGTGTTTGTCAGAGGAATATCTGGTGCTTTCCTCATTAGAGAAACTGTTTACCAGCCCACTTGGAAACAGCGATAGAGAAGCCAACTAAGTGTCAGCTAGTAACCTGTGGGGAATTTGAACTTTTCCAGTGCAGGGTTTATACTTCAGAACTGCTCAGAAGCCCATTGATCATGTTTATGTTGATGAACATTCTGTGATTTTGGTAAAAAACATTCCATTTGAGCCAGGACTCTGACGTTGCCTTGGAATTGTATGGGGATAAATCTGGGTCTGATGTATATTGCACAGTCGGTCAGGGATGCGGACGTGCTTCACTGGGTCAGAGGCTGTAAAGGAAAAAACCCTTGTGGTTGCAGTCTCAGAGACTTACAGGGAAAGCACAAGAATGCACCTGGAGCTGGTCCAGGCATGTCATTGTTTTAAGAGTCCAAGATTTGCTTCTAGCGTCTTAAATATTTCCAAATGTCTTGGAAAGCAATTGAAGAGACATTGCAGAGATGCTGAGCAAAGCCCAGTGAGCCGACATGTCAGGACTGAGCTTGGGCAATGAAAAAAATCACTTGTCTCCATAGTTAAATATGTTAATAATATTTACTTGTTCTCTATATATTGACCCAATTATAAATACTGTGCATTTGTATGTATGAATCACACTAATCATCCTTTTTATTGCATATTCCTGCTTAATTGCAATGCAATGACGTGCATAATTTAAACGCATTGGACCTTGAGAAACTAAAGAGAGCTTTACCTTTCATTGCAAATCTCAGAACTGAGGTAACATGGATCATAACTAACAACTCACAGGTGCCTGAGGGAATAATATTCTCTCTTTCTCTCTCTCACACACCCACACAGAGCCAGCACTGGGATAAGGATCTGTGCAAATGGGACAACCAAGGCAGCTAGGTTGTAAACAAGCGATTTGTTCAAGAGCATTTATTTTATAAGCAAGTTTCTCTGTGTTTGCCCACTAACACTTTCCACGTTGCAAAATAAACGCATAGGGTGAATTCTGGGACCAGAATTGCACCCACAGAATCACACAGGCTAGAGCTGGGGAAGCACTAAGTAATCCATCTTCCTGGCAGTTCAGGATTCTTCTCAATTTATTGAGGCTGACAGTTTTGAAGCTGAGCTGATCAATCCACATTTCCTGATTTTCAGAGCTGCTGATCAGCTCCCTTTGAAATCATCTTATTTTCCCTGCCTTCCTCCCTTGTCCCCAAGGGCTCTTCAGCAGAATGTAACCAGAATAACGTGACCATAATAATGGTTACGGTCAAGTTGATCGTTAGTACCCATCAGGACTGCGTGAGTTCAAAATCATATCCAATGTGGTCACCTCTCCATGCCTGGGATGTCTGCACTCAGCTCCTGCCTGTGATGATGATTATTCTCTTCTAAGGAAAATACACTGCTCCTCTCCAGAACTATGAATTGATAAGCCCTCCTCTGACCCCCAATGAGCATGAAAGTCCTTCATTAGCTAGTGGAGCAACAGTTCTTTCTCTTTCACAGTCAGCTTTTCACTGCTTCACCTGGCTATTTCTGTTTCATCAGTGGCACCTCTGAACAATAGATTCTTATGGGAAAGAGCTGATAAGGTTTCATTAAGGAAATATCATGGGCCATATAAAGTCGGTCTGATGTGGTGCTGTATATGATTGTAAAATCCCTGGGTGCAGAGAATGCATAGGAGCAACACCAGTGATTTAATTTACCTTTTAATGGTATAAATAGGTGGCTTGTTAATTTCTCAGGCAGACATCTCACATGGATGTTCTTGGACTGATCATTAAGACACTCCTTATTAATGTCCATCATTGCCCCATTAGTGTTCCCCTCTGAGTGTCTTATGGATAAACTATTTACCCATGGTATTTCTAACACATACCACATACATGCACGCTTCATTTTGAACACTCGAGTTAAATAAGGGACTATGCCCTTGAGTTTGTAAAGTGTAACTTATCAATTTTATGTCATTTTGTCATGCAGATATAATAGAGAACAGCTTGCTTTGTGTCCCAGTTGAGAGCCCCTGCAGTTCAGAGAGAATGCTAATGCTGGGTGTAATATAGAAACATAGACTCGTAGGACTGGAAGGGACCTCGAGAGGTCATCTAGGCCAGTCCCTTGCACTCAAGGCAGGACTCAGTATTATCTAGACCATCCCTGACAGGTGTTTGTCTAACCTGCTCTTAAAAACCTCCAATGATGGAGATTCCACCACCTCCCTAGGCAATTTTTTCCAGTGTTTACTCACTCCGATAGTTAGGAAGTTTTTCCTAATGTCCAACCTAAACCTCCCTTGCCGCAATTTAAGCCCACTGCTTCTTGTCCTATCCTCGGAGGTTAAGGAGAACAATTTTTCTCCCTCCTCCTTGTTACAATCTTTTATGTACTTGAAAACTGTTATCATGTCCCCACTCAGTCTTCTCTTCTCCAGTCTAAACAAATCTAATTCTTTCAAGCTTCTCTCATGGCTCATGTTCTTTAGACCTTTAATCATTTTTGTTGCTCTTCTCTGGACTTTCTCCAATTTCTCCACATCTTTCCTGAAATGTGGTACCCAGAACTGGACACAATACTCCAGTTGAGACCTAATCTGTCCAGAGTAGAGTGGAAGAATGACTTCTCGTGTCTTGCTTCCAACGCTCCTGCTAATACATCCCAGAATGATGTTTGCTCTTTTTGCAACAGTGTAATACTGTTCATTTGTACTGCAGAAAGGGATCTGGGGTTCGCAGTAGATCACAAGCTAAGTCTGAGTGAACACTATTACATTGTTGCAAAAACAGCAAACATCATTCTGGAATGTACTAGGAATACAACCTAGATTTGCAATTAAATATGCAATTCGAGGAACTAGAAGCCCTCTAAATACCTGGGCACACTACACAGGTGGCCTCATGCTGCAATAGTAGATTGGTTAATGGGAGTTAAAGAGCCACCCCCAGGCACCAGACTAGTGGGCTGGAGTCATTCAAGTGTGTTGGTAAAATCAGTTCCTTGTCATTCACACGTACCAAATCCAGTCCAAGGAGAAACTGCAAAAAAAGGGACCAAAGGCACCCAGCTCCCATCAAAAGCCCCATTTTAACTCCCATTTGTGCCTTTGAAAATCTCCCCCATAGTTTAGGTTTATAATGAGAATCAAAGAACCCTGTGATAACACCACAGGGACTATTCAGCACCCAGCAGGTGCGTTCTGCCTGTAGGAACCTGGGACGCTGAGCAGCACAGCAGGTGCGTTCTACCTGTCTGTACCTGGGACACTGAGCAGCGCAGCAGGTGCGTTCTACCTGTCTGTGCCTGGGACGCTGAGCAGCAGAGCAGGTGCGTTCTACCTGTCTGTACCTGGGACACTGAGCAGCGCAGCAGGTGCGTTCTACCTGTCTGTGCCTGGGACGCTGAGCAGCACAGCAGGTGCGTTCTACCTGTCTGTGCCTGGGACGCTGAGCAGCACAGCAGGTGCGTTCTACCTGTCTGTGCCTGGGACGCTGAGCAGCACAGCAGGTGCGTTCTGCCTGT
The DNA here is from genome assembly GCF_003597395.2 of Chelonoidis abingdonii. NCBI lineage: Eukaryota > Metazoa > Chordata > Testudines > Testudinidae > Chelonoidis > Chelonoidis abingdonii. The sequence continues at coordinate 1,933,620 of NC_133790.1, forward strand.
CTGTGCCTGGGACGCTGAGCAGCACAGCAGGTGCGTTCTGCCTGTCTGTGTCTGGGACACTGAGCAGCACAGAAGGTGTGTTCTACCTGTCTATGCCTGGGATGCTGAGCAGCACAGCAGGTGCGTTCTACCTGTCTGTACCTGGGACGCTGAGCAGCACAGCAGGTGCGTTCTACCTGTCTGTGCCTGGGACGCTGAGCAGCACAGCAGGTGCGTTCTACCTGTCTGTGCCTGGGACGCTGAGCAGCACAGCAGGTGCGTTCTACCTGTCTGTGCCTGGGACGCTGAGCAGCACAGCAGGTGCGTTCTACCTGTCTGTGCCTGGGACGCTGAGCAGCACAGCAGGTGCGTTCTACCTGTCTGTGCCTGGGACGCTGAGCAGCACAGCAGGTGCGTTCTACCTGTCTGTGCCTGGGACGCTGAGCAGCACAGCAGGTGCGTTCTACCTGTCTGTGCCTGGGACGCTGAGCAGCACAGCAGGTGCGTTCTACCTGTCTGTGCCTGGGACGCTGAGCAGCACAGCAGGTGCGTTCTACCTGTCTGTGCCTGGGACGCTGAGCAGCACAGCAGGTGCGTTCTACCTGTCTGTGCCTGGGACGCTGAGCAGCACAGCAGGTGCATTCTACCTGTCTGTGTCTGGTATGCTGAGCAGCACAGCAGGTGCATTCTACCTGTCTGTGCCTGGGACACTGAGCAGCACAGCAGGTGCGTTCTACATACAGTTCAACAGTGAATTTATCAATTTTGAAAAAGTTAAATAAAGTTTTGCTACAATAAATGGCAGTTTTATACAGCAATAAAAATCCATTAGGTGGTTGTCAATGGTCCAGTAATTTTGCCTCTGTTTGGACTTGTAGATCCAGTATGTGGTTGTTGCTTCCATTGGGTCACTCTGGCTCAATTACTGAAGTCTTCAGGTGCCAGTTCTCATGAATAAGCAATTATTTAGTGGATAAAACAAATCAACATTTTAAACACTTCTTATAGCCTACAGAAAGTTCCAACCGTTATGCAAATAGGTCTGTTAAATAAAGAATATTCCTTGGTAAAATAATTATGCAGAGCAGTTTCCCCTCTGCATAAGGTGCCAAAAATTATCTCAATGATGCCAATTATCTGCTTGTTAGCACTGACATTATCATAGTCATTACACAGAACTGGTGCCGTTTATGTAAGATCTACACTGTGCTCTATTGTAATTTTTTTCTCTATTTACAACTCTGTATAATAAATGTCATTTCTGAAATGTTAAGGTATTTGGTATTTAATCTATCATTAAGGCTTTGAATTATGTCTAGCCCTATTAGGAAGACTGGTTTTAAAACCCTGAGGCATAGCAAAAAAACAGCATCAAATCACATTACATGGGGGAGACGTGAAGAGGAAAACAGTTATGTATAAGTCCCTTTAATAACAGGAAAGCAGGGCTGGTTTCACCACTGAATTTTTCTTGCTTGCATTGTGTGCAGAAAAGACGCTCTGGAGTTCCACCAGCTGGGCACCCCACTGATATTTATATTGAGGTAACAGCACAAAATTTTGCCATACAATCATAGATTGAGTGGGAGCCTGCTGACTTTGGGATCCCCTCCACCTACTTGTAATTATGGTATTTAATATGTGTGTGTGTGTAAAGCAATTTAGCAATTTCCATTTACACAGTGCTCTGCATACATTACCTCATTAAACCCGGAGCCATCTCTTAATCGATCTTTGTTTGTCACCTATGTAATTTCTAGGACATTCATCAGTGTGGGAGCTAGCTAATGTGAATAAGTTTTATTAGCCCCATTTACAGATGGGGAAAGGAGGCAAAAATCTTCCTTGAAACCAAAGGTTTTTCATAAAAAAAACCTCAACACATTTCATGAACATTTTTGAAATCAGTTGTTTTTTAATTTTCAAAAATATTTGTGAGTTTTTCCTAGGGTGCCCAGACAGCAAGTGTGAAAAATCAGGACAAGAGGAGCAGGGGGCAATAGGTGCCTACCTAAAACAAAGACCCCAATATCAGCACTGTCCCTATAACATCAGGACAGTTGCTCACCCTCGTATTTTCCTCCCATTTATCAAACAGCCCCACTTCATTCCTTCTTACAAATCCTCGTATTCAGTGGGTCTGCTGACTCCTGCTTCCTCAAAATAGCCTTTGCCACAGACAACTGCCAATACTCTCGCTATCAGTTGTTCTTCAGATTCTTTCAAATTTCTAATATGTAAAAGCTAGGAAAATGGCAACCCTTAGCTCTCCACAGATATTGCTGATTAATGTATTTATTAAGATCTGTACAATTATGTCAAAGAACACCCATTCCTGCTTCTGAGCACTCTTGACAAACTCTGAAAAGTACAATTCAGACAGAACAAACTCTGGTCTGATTAAAATCATGTTTAATAGAGAATGGTTGTCTAGTCCTGAGAAAAAATTGAGATTTTTCCCAATGCAAATTAGGACAAAAAGTTGTTTTTTCAGAAACCAAAACTCTGGAAAAAATTGATGTTTGTGTCAATTTAAATGTTTTAGTTCAACAAGTTCTCTCTTATATTCTCTGATTGTCTTACCCTGCTCTCATTAGCTCTTCTCCCTTGTTGGTCTGGCTCCGATTCTCATGTTGGACCAAGAATAAATTGCTTAGGGAGGTTGTGGAATCTTCATCATTAAAAATTTTTAAGAGCAGGTTGGACAAACACCTGTCAGGGATGGGCTAGATAATACTTACTCCTGCCTTGAGTGCAGGGGACTGGACTAGGGTGACCTCTCAAGGTCCCTTCCAGTTCTATGAGTCTCAGAGTGTTACTTCTATGGAAGCCTCTCCCATTGCTGGATAGTTCAGTTTGGCTGGTTTTCTGACCTTGCTCATTGCTGACAACACATGACACAACAAATAACAACATGATGAATCTGGTTCACTGTGTGCCCATCTGGTGATGTCCAGCAGTATTTATGAATGTCCTTACATTTGAACAAAGTGCCTCCAATAATCACGTTATTAATCTTGAATAACTCTCTTTGGGCCACTTTCCATTGTCATTTTTCTTTTGCAGACCTTGTTTACCCATAACTCCTCCATGCTGGGTTCTGTCTGTGCCTCCACTTAATTTCTCCATGATTACTGGAACACCATGCTTAGAAATCTTTATTGTCCAGTGTTACTGAAGTGAAACTTTGCTCTGAGCATTACTTGAAGATGACTTGCAGGCTCCTGGCTATCATTGGATCATTGCTTTCTCTGCTTCTGTTGACAATCTGCCTTCTACTTTTTCCTTTATATCCTTTGCCATTACGCATGACTGTCTTTTCTACCATGTAGCACTTTCTTTCACTGTCCCAGTAGCTCTTGCAGACTTCAAGCCTGTCCGGACTGTCTCTCTCTACTTGCTGGACTAGTTCAATCTGTTTGCTGGTTGAAATCTCCATTTTGCCATCTCACATTCCAGTTTGCTCTAGGCTGGTGAGGGATGGGAGTTTGGCTTTTGTCCATGTCACTAGGTTCTAGAGGTGTTTTTCCCAATGTTTTTCACAGCTAGAGCTCCCCTGATCATCTTGGTTAATGTTGATTTTAGAGACCGGCAAAAACATTTGGTTTCTACTTTCTGCAGTAAAGGTGAAAGGATGGAATGTGTATAGAATTAGTAACATTTGTTTAGAATATATGAACTTGCAGTTTGGAGTTGCATCCAGATCAGAGAAGAAGTTCATGCACCATGTATAATGCCAGATCCGTGATAAAAGCACATGGGACTAAGAGACTGAAGTATGTCACAGGGAAGGGATCCCCATTACCCACACTGACTTTCTGCTGAGTACGGTCTCAGTGTTAACTTGCAGTAGGGAGGCAAAGCCAGTCATTCTTTAGGTGACTCCTTAGCACCGCTGGGCTTAGTGCCAAAGGCACAGAGCTGTGATACTCCAGTGCATGGCTGTTCCTGCATGAGGGAAAGAAAAGGAGAAAGATGGAACATGGAGAGGAGAAGCAAGAGACCTCAGGAAGGCAGATTCCTCCCTGAAATGCCTCTCTCCCTGAGACACGTGTGTAGTAATAGCCACCTGTCCCAAACCTGGACTTTAGCGTCCAAAATCTGGTCCTGTCCCAAACCTGGACTTTTGCGTCCAAAATCTGGGGGCTTACCTGAAACTCCCCCAAGCTCACTACCAGCTTGGATATTCTCGCTGCCACCAACTAGGACTATTGGGGGTCCTAGTATGCCCCCCGAGTCACCCCAACTGTCCCCTGGGGGACCCCCAAGACCCAGAGCCCTGGGTCTCCCTCTCTTCTCTCCCAGCTTCCCCCCCTTTCCTGGGTTAGCCGGTGCGAGACTAGACTTCACTCTTTGAATAAACGCGGAGAGGCAATCTAAGCGTCCCCAAGGCTATGCATCTCACCAGCTAACACAGCTAGCACACAAGGAATTCCCCTCCTGATTCGTAGACGTAACTAGAGAAAAACTCAAACCACAAGAGAACCAGAGATGATTCTTTTCTCTTTCCCCGTAGCCTGCTCTTTCCCGAAAACAATAGGAAACTAGCCCACGAGCCTGGCTTTTCCCTTCCCTTTGCCTCCTAGGAAAAGAAACTTCCACAAGTTTTAAAAGAAAAGTTTATATAAAAAAAAGGAAATATAAAACAATAATCTTGCATTAAGAAATCAATACAGGCTTCTTGCTTATAAGAAAATATGAAGAAACAGTCTGATTTAAAAAGATAGCCCAATTAAACCAGTCCAACAAATAACATCATGCGGAATATAACACAAAGCTCATCATAGCCGAATTACTTGTTTCCTTTGTACTTACAGATGTTTAGAAGAAACTTTAGATAAAGATGGATTAGGAGGAAACCTTGTTTTACTCAACAACCGAGAAAACAACAAAGACCCCGAGTATACAAATTCCCGCCCCCGACTTTAAACAATCCAGTTCTCTCATTGGTCCTCTGGTCAGGTGTTTGGTTCCCCTTTACAGGCAAAAGAAAATTAACCCTTACCTTACCTATCTACTTATGACAACGTGTCCACATCGGAGATCAGCATAGGAATTTGAAGAGAATCCCATGTGGGACAAAGAAGAGGAGATTGATGGTAAGCTGTTCTCTGTCAGAAGCCCTCTTCTTGCAATGCGCTTCCCTTCTTCCTCCAAATTACTGCACATCTGCTGACTCTCAGGGCACATCTTCTCAGGAGGATGCTGAAGGAGCAAACATTATTGGGGGTGATGCTTAGAGACAAGAGGGGAGTTTCATTTAATTTTGTGCTGCCTAGTTATATACTATTATCGTATTGTCTTCCAGTGTTTCTTTGTTTTGCTTTGTTAGTTGGTTTTACTGACTGTGTTTATAAGGATTTATCAGAGGTTCATGGAGTGTTCAGATAGGGGCTTCTTGTTGTTGTTAGGAAGCTTGGATGCCTTTAGAAAAAAATATAAAAACTTTTGGGAGCCTCTCTGCTGAATTACTGCAAACTTTCTGAAGTTCACTCATCACAAGAACTGGGCAATTTTTGCCAAAAAGTATTCATGAATATTCACTTGAAGCAGAAAGCCCATGGTGAAGTGATCACACTATTGATACCACTGGGCACAGGACAAAAAAAGTAATGAAACTTTTTGCAAAATTGTCAATAAATTATTTGAGGAAAATATTCCCAAATTGCTCACCCAAACCTGCTTGTCACTAACTGAGCTAAGAGGGGGAAAGCTTAAGGTTTTCCCAGCATGAAAACAAAACAGTGGCAGCGCTTTCCTTTTTTTAGATCTCTATGTGACAAAACTAAAGACAGGTTAAATTATCTTAAATGGAACAATCACATTATTTATGTTAATTGTCACTCATTATGTTGGGGGGAAAAATATGAGCCTTGCAGTGAAAATACTAAAGCTTTATCACAAAGAATGCATGTACCAGAGATTCCCTTCAGATCCTTTCACTGAAAGTGAGAGAGACCAGCCCAGGAGGGAAATTCAGATTTAGGAATATTCCCTTCATTTAATTAAGAAAGCCCCAGTCCCGCAATGGACTCACTGGAGGTAGAATTTGCAATGAGATCATTGTAATATTGAGGCCTAAATGAACAAAGAAAATTATTCATAGCTTCCGAGGCCAGAAGGGAGCACTGGATCATCTAGTCTGACCTCCTGTATAGCACAAGCCAGAGAACTTTGCAAAGTCATTCCTAGAGCAGAGCATTTAGAAGAACATCCCATCTTCATTTAAACATTGTCAGTGATGAAGACTCCATCGCAACCCTTGGTAAATTGTTCCAATGGTTAATTGCTCCCACTGTTAAAAACATACATCTTATTTCCAGTCTGAGTTTGTCTAGCTTCAACTTCCAGCCATTGGATCATGTTACTCCTTCCTCTGCTCACCTGAAGAGGCCACTGTTAAATACTTGTTCCATATGTAGATACTTAAAGACTGTCATCAAGTCACCCCTTCACCTTCAGCTTACACTAAATAGACTGAGCTCTTTGAGTCTATCACTAACAAATCAGTATTCGAATCTGTTTATCATCCTCATGGCTCTTCTCTGAACCCTCTCCAATTTATCAACCTCCCTCTTGACTTGCGGGCATCAGAACTGGACACAGAATTCCAGCAGTGGTCACACCAATGACAAATAGAGAGGGGAAATAAACTCTCTACTCCTGCTTGAGATTCCTTTCTCTATACATCTCAGGGTCACATTAGCTCCTTTGGTCACAGTATCACACTGGGAGCTCATGTTCAACTGATTTACCCAGGACCCCCAAATCTTTTTCAGTGTCCTTGCTTCCCAGGATAGAGTTCCCTGTCCAGTAAGTATGGCCGACATACTTTGCTCCTAAGTTCCTACTGCCCATGGATAAATTGTTTTAAAGTGTGTTATCGGGTATTGTGGAGAAAGGTATAAATCTCTTTATCTACTCCACTCTGCAAGGGTTTGTAACAGGTGCTAGACAATCATCTATTAATTATTGTGAAATCACTGATAACTGTCTCTGCAGCAGGTTGCAAACCATCTCACAATAGTGCATTATAACCATAGCATTCCTATGAATCATTACTAATTATTCCTGCTACCAGAGATGAAAAATCTCTGTCTGCAGAAAACAAATGGAAAACCAGAAAATGAACAGATCAAAAAACAAGGAGGAGAAGAAAGGTTTCAAACACTTAAAATACTGCTGTAAAGACACACAATTAAGAGGGAAAGGAAATATTGGAAAACTCAGAGGGGAAGACAGATGTGCTGAGAACATAAGGTAAAAGGCCACTGCATGCTTCCAGGCAGAGGTGAAAGTAAGCCGGTCCAGTCCAGTACGGCTTACAGGCAAGAACCAGTATGCCATGCTGGACTGGACCAGCTTCTGCGGCGCTGATTTAAAGGGCCCAGGGCTTCAGCCGCTGCGGGGAGCCCCAGGCCCTTTAAAGCGCTGCTGGAGCTCTGGCAGCTGAGCTTGGGCGGAGATTTAAAGGGCCTGGTGCTCTGGCTGCTGCAGGGAGCCCCGGGCCCTTAAAATCACCACTGGAGCTCCAGCAGCAGGGCTCGAGCAGGGATTTAAAGGGCCCGGAGCTCTGCAGCGTCCGGAGCCCCAGGCCCTTTAATTAGCCCCGGAGCTCCACGCCCCAGCTCAGGACTCCAGTGTACCAGTAAGTCCTTGAAGTTACTTTCATCCCTGGCTCCAGGCAAATGCAGGGCTGGGATGGAGATGTTAGCCAAGGATGGTGGAGAGGCAACTCAGCTGGGAATGAGAAAGAAACATGGAGGAGGAGAAAATCAACAGCTTGTGAGGAACTAGGTGTAAGAGATGCAAATGAGAGACAAGTGGAGAATTGCAGGCTTGGAATCATGCAGCCAGAGAGGGAGAACAGGACAAGACAAAGGGGGAGATGAAGTGAGAGAAGTGTGTCACTAACTAGGGACATGGGGATGTTTTACTGTTGTGCAGCACATTAGTTAACGGTCGAAGGTTACCTATGCACTTGATAAACTAAGGCTGCGTGTAAAACAAGCTGTTTCTACAACAGAATTGTGTAACCCTGTAACAACTAAAATACCTGTGATTTTTAAAAAGGGTCGTTATTCTGTAACTAATTTGACACAAAACATTAAGCAGATTATTGTCAAAGCAAGGGAAATAGTAGCTTCAAAGCAATTTCCTTCTAAAAAAGAGACATTTACTTTCCACTAGGAAAGTGGAATCCTGACTGGGAGGTACTTTGTAAGTCAGTAACATTTTGTTTCTAGCCCTGTGTAGCAGATCTGGACTTTATGGCAAGGGGAAGCAGTGTTAGAAATTAGTGTTAGTGGCAGAAGCCGTGCTAATAACCTGAGCATTAGTAATGCATTTGTCAAGAAGCACACACAGTTCTGCAAATGTTTGCTGTGTGCTCTGTGATTTTCTCTCAACCGACATGTGCTTGTCTGTGCTATGACCTGTGAAGTTGTTTGTGATTTCATCTCTAGATGCAGCTTTCTTCCTCATGATGGTGGTGTAGCTATGCATCTCTGAAACCTGCCTAGGTTCTGCTGCATGCGATCCAGATCCAGACAGCACAGTTAGGTATTTGGATTCAGCCTCCCTCTGCCATGATAGATGGCTCTTTCCAAAGCAGGATCTGTCCCTGAACTGCCTAACCCCAGGGGTATGTCTCCTGGTGAAACTTCTCACACAACCTTGCACATTGGATGTCTCTTCTTGGGGAATGCACAGAGGAATATTTCTTGTGCCTCCACTTCCTTTCAACCTGGATTGGCATTGCAAATCCCTTGTCTTGTGAGGAACTCACTGGAGAACCAAAACAAACAACTGGAGAACAGGCCAGCCCATGCCCTGAGCCTTTCAGTTTCCATAGCAATCGTGTTCCCATCAATCTGACTCAAGCACCCATTTTCCAGCTCATTGTCTCTTCACTTCCCATCTCCTCGCTACCTGATGTAAGACCAGGCTGCACAAGTAAGGAGAGCTCACACTGCACTGGGCTGACGTCGCTGCACCTGGAGAAAAGAAAGAGAATTACACAGCAGGTGGAGCAAAGTGATCTACAGTATTGGCCTCAGCTGAGTTTAGAGGCCTGGCAGGAATGCATGGGATGTGTGAACTGCAAACATAGACGACTTCAGTGGAGATCTAGAAATAACGACCCCCTGAATCTCAGCCAGCCAAACTCACTGCATTTTGTTGTGAATCATTTTTTCATCATCTGGCCATGCCCAATGCTAGCAATTGCCCTCCCCCACCCGACCCCACCCCATGCTTTCTCCCCTCCTCTCATTCACCATGATTTGTTACCATTCGATTGTGATGTGCTTTAACCTGGGACATTGTGGCCAGCTCAGTTAGGGGACTATAAACGTAATGCCCTCTGGGAATCCCAAAGCACTTTGAAAGCAATAATGAGTCCAGCCGTACAGCCCTGTTTTGATCATTTAACGTTGTCACTCTCATTTCCCAGACATCCAGAAAGGTGACGTGACCTGGCCCAGGCCCCACCGCACGACAGGTGGCAACATTACGAGTAGAACTAAGATGCCTGAACTCCTGGGCGTTGCCCACAAGAACATGCTTTTGCCGGCAGCTATTTGGAGATGTCAAGATCATTTCAAACTCTCCGGCTGTGACTTGTCTGACATACCCCAGCCAGGCCTACACCGACGGGCACAACGTCTGTTCCATGGCCTTATGAATGAGCCTGGCCTACTGCACGCTTCACATTCTGCCCATAGTTTGGAGAAGCAGGAGTGAACTCTCTGTCTCTCTTGTGGTCAGCATCGGCACCAAGTTGTCACCGAGGGCTCCTGTATGGCAGCGTTGTGCCTCACATGTATGTGCATGTATTTATTAGGGCCCTGGTTCAGGAAAGTATTTATGCACAAGCTTAATTTCAAGCACATGCTTAAGTCCTCTTGGTTTCCACAGAACTTAAAGATGTGTTTGAGGCCACGTCTACACTACGCGCGAAAATCGATTTTAGATACACAATTTCAGCTACGAGAATAGCGTAGCTGAAATCGAATATCTAAAATCGATTTACTTACCCGTCTTCACCGCGCGGGATCGATGTGCGCGGCTCGCATGGATCCGGAACTCCGTGTTTTGGTGGAGTTCCGGAATCGATCTAGCCGCGCTCTGGGATCGATATATCCGTCCAGATCAGACGCGATTATCAATCCCCGAGCAATCGATTTAAACGCGCCCATACGGCACGTAGTCTAGACGGGGCGTCTAGACTACGCGCCATATCGGCGCGTTAAAATCGATTGCTCGGGATTGATATATCGCGTCTGATCTGGAGGGATATATTCGATCCAGAGCGCGCTTAGATCGATTCCGGAACTCCACCAAAAACCAACGGAGTTCGGAAATCGACATGGCGAGCCGCGCACATCGATCCCGCGCGGTGAAGACGGGTAAGTAAATCGATTTTAGATATTCGATTTCAGCTACGCTATTCTCGTAGCTGAAATTGCGTATCTAAAATCGATTTTCACGCGTAGTGTAGACGTGGCCTCAGACACAGCTGGGTTTCACTACAACCGCCTTGCAATCTTCCTGTCTTTGTGTGCTGCTTGGCCAACACATTGGACTGAAGCTTATCTCAGGAATATGTTTTGGTTTAGGACATCGTGGGATGTGGGATAAGTGCAGCTGGTACAAAGACAAACAAAATCCCACCTAATCGGCAGCTCATAGATGCTATAAATTCAATGGGGAAATCCCATTTAATACCTGCTTGGACTCCGTCTTAAGACTGCTGTGAAAGCTGTGGTGCCTGCAGGCTGCTTGCCCTTGGAGGCTCAGAGTTCTTTACCCAAGGCACTCAGGTCTTTATTTAAATAAAAAGCAAAGGTAAGATTATACCATTAATATAGGTGTGTTGCCAAGCACAGAATGAAACATTGATAGAATTTCTCAAAAAAAAAAAACAGTTATTTTTTGCAGAACATTTCAAAACATTTTCATGTTTTTAAAAGTTTTCTGCCAGCACTTTTTGTTTTAAAAATCATTTTAGGTTTTTGAAAACTGTCTTCAGTAAAATTTAAAAGTGTTCAGTGTTGGGGGGAGGGGGGAAATTTTTGATGGAAATGTTTGTTTTGGTGAGAAAAGCCATTTTTTTCATCAAAAAACCTGACTAGCTATAAATACTCAGCTAGCTTGTTTTAAAAATGTGATGCTCATTATTTCTCTGCCTCCCCAACCAGAGATCAGGTTCAATGGGGCTGGGAGGAGGGTACACACCTGATTCTTACAATGTCAAATGAGATTTTTGCTACAGGCCTGATTCTAATCTCAGTTTAAACCTGGAGCAGCACCATTAACATCCAGTGTAGCTCAGATCAGAATCAGGACAGCATCTCTCCTGGGCAGATAGGGTTGTCCTTAAGGCTAGAATCTTCCTTGCACAGGCAGATCTGAAACCCCTAAGAGCCCTTTGGTGGGACTGATGACTTTAGTGTTTTGCTTAGCCTAGAAGAGCCAGCACATTGCTGCTTGGGAGAGCTCCAGTTGCTAACTCCTCTGGGGAGGTTTCTGTGAATCACCTTAAACGGCTGCATTTTAACTGGATCCTTCCCTGCCCAGCTCCCTATATGCTCTGCTCCTTTTGCCCAGTGTCCTCCAGGAGATGGCAGCTGAAATACAATTCCTCAGACAAACTGCCTAGCAGTTAATTCGAGTCTCGTGGTTCTTGTCTGTATGCAGAGGGCTGGACAGTCATTGTGGAGCCTCTGATCCCTGCTGAAGGGAAGCTACATGCTGAGAGGTCACCCAAACTGAACCTAACCCCTTTGGATTTCTTGGGTGTAAGAGAGTGAATGGGTCTTCTAGCACCTTGGGGTGTCAGCACATCTCATAATATACCTCCACCCAGCGGGGCACCTAAAGCCAAGCCCTGAAGGTCAGCAGACTGTTCCAGCTGGGAGTCAATCTGGCATAATCAGGTACAGCTGAGCCTCATTGGGCTCAGGCCTTTAAAAGCGGGGGTCTGGCTGCTCCAGGGACAGAGAGTGGTGTGGGGGTGAGGGTCAGGCTGCCCTGCTAATATGCTTGGGGGTGGTGGTGTTGAGTGTATAAGGTGTTAGGCTGGGTGGTAGGGATGTGGCTGGAGTCAGGGGATTAGACTTTTCTTTGGTTCAGAAGCTTGTGACAGTAACTGTAGGGCCCCCGGGCTCTGTGCAAGCTGGGCTTCCTGGGAAAGTCTCTCTAGCTCCCTGGCCTGGCCCAGCCCTGCTGTTAGAAGGTAGCAAAGACCCTCCCTGGAACAGGCTCAGGCAGTCACATGCCCCCTCCCCTGCTTGCTCTGACCAGCCCCTGCAGGTGAGCTCCTGGGCCTGGGAGTTGGTCAGGATATCAGACCAGGCTGAGTGGGACCCCATCAGCCCAGCCCAATGCTTCCCCTGCAGTTAGTCACCTGTGGGCTGCAGGCAGGACATTAGCATGTCCCCTGTAGACAAAAGGCTGACAGCAGATCCTGCCTTCCCCTCCCTTCTCCTGCTCAGAAACAAGTAGTGCTGTCACAGGCCTGCTAGGTACCTGCCTGGCTCCCATCACTAGGGTATGTGGACACCTGCACAACTGGCCCCAGAGATTGCTCCTGAGTCATCCAGTGTTCATTTGTGTCATGCTGCCGGTGGCCCTGCACCCTGCCTGCTGTGCTCCTGGGGAGGCAGACAGGGATAGCTGGCACTCTCTGCTCGGGAGAGAAGGGATGTTTCAGGAGACTGAGCTTTCTGGGGGCCTGCCCAAAACTTTGAAAGAACTCCCACCAGAAGTAAGGATCACCCGCCACCTCACCACCTTCTGCTCCATGGGCAGGAAGCATTTCTCTAACCCTGCCTTCCCTCACACACAGCACCGTGTCTCTGTGTGCGTATTAGTTATTTACAAAAGATCCCAGACCAGACCCTCCACTGCATAGGGAGAGGGTGAGGGAACAAATGTATCATGTATATTAGCCACGCTGCCTAATGCTCCGCGGGAAGATGCTCAAATACCACAGTGATGAGCTTGGTGTGAGAACCGCTAGAGAATAGAATAGAAGCCACTAGGTTAGGACTTGAACCTGGGACCCCGTGTCCTCTATTCAGTTTCCTAGTGCACCACAGACTCCTGCTATCTCACAGCTCATGCAGCTCTTTGAGGGAGAGAAAGGGACAGAAGCTTTTGTTGCAGGAGCTGAAGTTCCTGGCCTTGATGCTCACAGTCACCCATGGTAACTGTCTGTGTATGCAGTCACGGTTCAATACCAAGGCAAGTCTTTTTTGTGCACGGTGCCTCAGTTTCCCTATGCATGTACCAGTAATGATGACACTGGTGTACCTCAAGGGAATTGTGCTCAGCTTATTGAATGGTTACAAAGGGCTTTGAGAGCCTCACGTGGGATTTGCAGTAGGAGTGACAAGGATTATGATTTTTCTGCACTGAACTCTCTTTTCTGGAGTGCAGAATGAATGTCTCCAACTTTAACTGTCTAAATCCACTGCCAGCCCAGGAGGCTTCAATGGACAACTGAAGCAGCATGAAGGGATGGAAGGCATGTGCATCACCAGTGGAGCCAGGCAGCTTGGAGCCACTCTTGTTATTGGGTCTTTGCACTGCACTGATTGCAGAAAAGAAAAAACGGCCTGTCCCCTCGCGTCCCTGAGCCCCAGCACCAAGTAATGGGCTTGCTGGGGTGCAAGGCCTGCAGCTTGGAAGATTGTCATGGAAGTAGCAATTCCAGTGCAAATGGAGTTGGACCCTAGTTCACTCTCTGCGCAGGAAACTATGCTGTGCTGAATCTCACTTGTCAGTGACACATTTGTGTTCCCATTTGGTGAGCGTGACATGGATGATGATGCCTTAGTGTCCTCTCCCTGACTTTCCAATAGCGTAGCAATCACAATAGCTTAATGCAGCAGTTCTCAAAGTTTAGCAACTCAAGGGCCCCCATTTTCATTTTTTAAATTTTGCGGACCCTCAAGCCATCTTCTAATTTTCTCCAGCAGTGCTCAACCCCAGGCCCTGCCTGCACTTCACCCCTTCCCCCAAGGCCCTGCCCCACCTCTTCCCACCCTACCCCTGCCCCTCCTCTTCCCTGCCTCTTTCTGCCCCCTCTCCTGAGCGCACCCCATCCCTGCTCCTCCACCTTCTTACCAGCACCTGCTGCACGCCGCTGCACAGCTCTTCCACAGCATGCACTGGGAAGGAGGGGAAGGAATTGATCAGTGGGGCCAGCGGCCCCCAGATATGACTCGTGGACCCCCTGAACCCCAGTTTGAGAACTACTGGCTTAATGCCATAAGGCCATTGCCACAGTGTATGTGTCGCTATATGGAATTAACCCAGCCTGCTTTGGTAATGGAAGATTGACACTAAATTTAACTCCCAGAACAGCCCGTCAGCCTGTTCCATCTTGTTCCATCACAAGGTTCCTGTTTTTATTACTTTCTGGTTGGTCTTTGTGAAAGGAATAACACGTGTAACTTTAAAAGTGTCCCTTTGTAGAGCAGGGAGGGCTTCAAAAACTCTGATGGAAATGTCAAAATATTTGATATTTTACAACAAAGAGAAAACAGCTCCACTAATGGAAATTTTGCTTCCTTGTGCCTCAGCCCCACTTGTTTGATCATTGAAGGGCAAGAAAATAAATGTTTCCTTGTAACTGTGGATTTCAAATTTCAATGTAAAATCCAAGGAAATATACCCTGACTCCAGCAAGTGAACATGCAAGCAAGCGTACAGAGTTAACTCTTTGGTGGCAGTGCTGAGTTTCATAGGAAACTGCAAGGCTCGCTCCTTGTCTATTACTCACACTGCCTTCAGCGCTAGCCCTGTGTTTTTCTGCACACTATCTCCTCTTGTTCCAGTGGAGAATTGTTCTCTGCACGCCCGGCGGAGGCGGTCTCTACCAAACGTGCCCAGGGTTTCTACCAGAGCAAGCAGAGCAGAGCGCTGTACCCAGGTCTAAGAGTGCAGCGCCCCAGAAAAGACTCTGGGGAGGGCAGGTGGACAAAGCTGGAAGCCAAGCGCCTCTGTCCAGGGTTCTTGTTTGTATTACAATAACCCCTGGTGGCCTCTCTGTGCGAGGCAGCGTGTGCACAAAGACACCTCATGTATCCCAGGAGCAGTACACAGCCCTTCCATGGGGCTCTTGCTGAGCTTCCCCTAGTGCCCCCACAGCCACTGCTGCCTGCCTGCAACTCACCCACTTCACTTCCCCTTCCCAAATCTCCCCTAGGCCTGCTGCCCCTGCTTGTGTGGCTGTTCGGCAGGGGATAGCATCCTTCAGACTCCAGCTCAGCTGGCAAGGTAGAGGTAGCTCAGCAATACGAATCGGGAGACCAAAAGCTACAGGGTTTTTCGAGAGACACATTGTGTAGGCCCAGAGGCAGAAACCCCGCTTTCAAGAGCTCTCACCCAGCCCACCCATCTAGCTTCCCATCACAAAGCTAACAAGAGCTGGTGTTTTCCAGAAAGCCCAGCTCCTGGAGGGAAGGGAGATGTGAAAACCTCGGCTTTCGTTTTCAAAAAGAGTTTGTAATTTTCATGTTTGTGGAGAATAGGTGGGAAACATGCCCTGAGTGGTACCAGAATGCAAAGAAAGAGGACCACACATTTATTTTATATCTAGATATTTAAATCATGGACTTTATGGCTTGATTTAAGATGTTTGTGCACTCAGTGTTGTATGTGCTGCAGACTTAACATTTCCAGACAGGGAAGGAGGAACAAAGGGAAGACTGGTGCCTACTTCACATAGAAATCCATCTGGGAAGGGCCCAGGGAGATGTATCCTTAAAGTCTGCCTCGGAGAGCAGCTGCTGAGAGCTGCTTACAAGCTGCACTACATATGTTCTGGCTTTGTAGCACAATTTAAAATATTGAATAGAACTATTAAAGGCTGCAGAGAGAACAAACAGCACATGAGTGGAATGGGTTCTGGTTCCAGCCTACCTGATATATCAGACAGACAGACGGGACAGATAAATCGCTGTGTGCAGAGGAGAGCTTCCACAGAGCCGAGCCTCCCCCCACCCATCACCCTAAACTGCCAGCTTAGGGCCCAGCCAGGAGCCTATAAGCGATTTTATGAAACAGTATTTTGTTAAATAAACAAACTGGAGCAATTCCAACAGATTTACGAACACTTCCTCTCCTCTCACTTGTTTGACCCATTGCAGATTTATAGCTCTGCATTAACCTCATGAGCACTCATAAAGTTTACTAAGATAATGTTGGCGGAGGGAGAAGGGATTTTTATGGCCCGGTAATAATTACAAAATGCAGAAGTACTCAGGGAATCTGTTTATTAGTTGTGTGTGCTTGGTCACCAGCTATCCTGTGTGCACTGCCCCTGCTTTATGAGATGCTTGCCCAGCTGTGTCTCATTCTCATAGCAATTTTTCTTGTACACTTTCCCCTTTTTTTTCTTTTAAAAGATTCTGCACTTTCTCCACTGGGGGCGGGAGGAAGCGTTTCAGAGAGTTAGAAATGTAACACGGCTTCCTCCCTGCAGTGCGGCACGGGGCAGGGTGTGATTTCACACCCCACCCCGGGACTCGCCGGACAGGGTTTTGCAGTCTGCTCTGAAGCTGGGGATGGGGAGGGTTAGAACAAAGAGCCAGTCCCGGCCTCGGCAAAGTACTGTGTGTGCCCAGTGCCTGGCACAAAGGGGCTCTGGGGCTGCTGGCCATGACCACAATGTAATTAATAGGCAGTAATAATTAGTCGACATGGCAGCAATTATTTGTTTTGCACCATCACTTCAAGGCCTTGACCAAGCTTCCCTGCAGTGCTGAGCGCTGTGCAGACAGACAGTCTCTCTCCCAAAGAGCTTACAGCCTGAATAAGGGGAACAGACCAGCGGGAACAAAGGCCCAGTGAGATGAAGCCTCTTGCCCACAGTCACACAGAAGGAGAGTTACAGATTCAGGAACTGAACCCGGGTCTCTGGATTCCCCCATTAGTGTCCCAGCCACCAGGCTGTGCCACCTCCTCTGCTCTGCTGCTTTTCCTCTCAAGTGATCCACTCCCTAGTGGTGGGGCTTCCATCCCCTGTCCCATCCCAGAGCAGCCTCGTTCCCCATTCAGTCCACTTCAGGGCAATCCTGCCACCCACAAGTTGTGGATCCAGTTCCTACTGGATGGATAATCCCAAAGCATGAGAGGAAGGTAATGCACAGACATGAGTGGCTCAGGAGCAACCTCTCCCTCTCTCCTAGCAATAAGCCCAATTGGCAGTGGGTAGAGATGTGGGTGAGGCTGCTGGGTGCTAACTATTGCCCATGGGGGCATCTCTGTTACATTGGGGCCCAGAATGGCCAGACACGAATGGAATTGGTGTGGGGGGTGTCTCTGGCCCTACAGGGACAATGTTTCTCATGGCTCTGCCCTTCCTCTGCTTCCTGGCCTGGCTGAACCCAGAGACACAGGAAGTTCATGGCCAATGTTTGCAGCGTGCTCCAGCGATGGTGCCCCAGAGAGATGGGAGTTGGGACCCAGGCTGGGCTGGCTCCTGTGCAATGAAATAGGTTCTTTATCCCCTATCGTCAGTGGGGTTTTTCTGTGCAAAAGGCAGATGGTCGGTCGGGCTATCTACTGTTACACTGGGGCTAGTGAAGAGGAGGGGAAAGAGAGACAGGCCATTCAGAGGAACAGAGAGAATGGGCAGAGAGACGGGAAAGGGAGAGTTACAGGGGTGAAGAGCGGAGGGAAACCACTGAGCTGACTTGACTCTGGATGTACGTGGTGCCGGATCAGTTCAGGGATGGCAAGATGGGATACCAGACCGACACCAAAGGACAGGAGGAGGCAGGAAATGTGAGAAGGAATGAGCACCACCCTCCTCCCCTGCAGGCTGTACCCAAGCCAGAGCGAAAGCCAGAGCAAAGCCAGGGCTCAGAGTCTTGTGGTGAGCCCAGGCCGAAGGGAGCTCAGCGGATAACACCATCAAGGCTCTCCCATCACATCCCTTCCCGGGGCACCCTCCTCTTTCAGGGGATCGTGTCACACAATTGTGACTATCACACCAATGAGAAGCACCAGCAGGCGGAACGTGATCAGAGCCGTGTGAGAGCTGAATCTGGAATGAGATGTTGTCAAGTAGGTGACAGGACTTTTAAAGCCTCCCCCACTCCTGAGCTGAGCAGGTCACTGGCATGATCCAAATCCCCTCTCGTTGTGACTTCCTTGGATTTGAAGCTCAGACAAGACGACATGAATAATGTAGTGTGCTCCTTCTTCTCTTCTTGCCTTCAAATCCTCAGAGGATGAGTGAAGCTGCTTGTCTGCCTCATTAGTGGCTGTTCAACCGTTTGATTTCTGTAACAATGAGCGTGCTCACTAGAATTTTCATACCTATCTGCGTCATGAAGTCAACACTGAATTTTTGAATTCACATAAAATTTTAATGGTGTTATCTGCATACTTCTCTATTTCAACTTGCACCCCCTCCTCTGGCTTTCTCTACAAAAGGATAATGACCACGAAGAATGCTGACTACACAGAGAGCTGCCATCAAAGGATCCATCAATGACAGATGAGCCGGCAGGGTTGTCATGAATAGGAATAGCCCTAAGCACTGGTATGTTAGAGGAGTCCAGATGTATGGGGGAAGATCCAAAATAGCTGGGTCTAATTTGGATAACCTGGATGATTATTATTGCTACTTGCAATGGGTCCCTTATGGAGACAGACCTGCACTATGGACAGTCGAGAGGCTGATCCACCAACTGGGAGACATCACCCAGTGCTCTGGCAGCCGAAAGGGCAGCCCGGAGCAGTAATACTGGTTCTGACGGTGAATCGCTACGGCTTCAACCAGCAGTTTTGAAAGCGCCATTAATTTTGGGTGCCTCTGATTTTTGCGAACCTCCAGGCCATGATTTCCAGAGGGGCTGACCACAAACAGCTCCCACTGTGGGTATCGCAGGTACTTAACTCCTCTGCAAATCAAGTCAGAGGGACATCACTTTGGGCTCCCAAAATGTGTGGCTCCTTTAGGCATGTGCAGCATTAATTTCTGCTTGGGTAACATTGGGCTAATCACACTTACTTCCCTCCCCCCCAGGGCTGAAGATTAATTACTTAGAGACCCTAAAGCACCGTGAAGGTGAAAGTTGCTATCCCAGTGTTAAGGATTATTATCGTAACCCTGGAGTTACAAATGTGTTGGTTCTATGCCTACTGCCTGGATGGAGGGAAAGACAGCATCATTGTGGGGTTGGGGAAGAGGACTTTACAATAAGTCATTTGATGGGATTTCCAGTTAGCTTTAAATAAAAGACTACTTGGAGGTAGAGCAGAGTGGAAGAGAGGCCAAGAGGAGATCTGAAGTTTTTGTCTGAAGAATGAAAGGATGTGGTCACTGGTTCCCATAAAAGATGCAAAACATTCCTCATTCTGGGAACGATTTTGTTTTATCCAGGGATCAAAGTATGGCAAGGTTCCCCCTCATCCTCTTTCTCACGCCGTAATGAAACCGAGCCAGCTTCTGTTGAGAATGATGAGTACCGCACCCTGCCAAGATGAGCTGTTTCCTTCAGTGAGGAAAATTAGTTCAAACAAGGGCACAGCGAAGTGTCTGCCTTGCGGGTTCTTGCGGCACATGAAAAGAGAAGCGAGAACACTCCAGAAAGGAACTTACCCTCCATCACAGGCCCCAGCTCATTCGAAAGGGAAGTGAGCAGGACTAACACCATGCCTTGTACTCAGCCCCACCTGACACCAGCTCCCGCTCTTTAGAGATGTGTGTTCAGGAATGTCAGGGAACTATTTCCTTCTGGCCCCAGCCTGGCCTGGGTGGGGATGGTTTCCCCAGCGCTGGAGAGCTGCATTAGTATTCAGTGCCAGGGGAGAGAGTTACTGTCTCGTTGCTTCAGATCTGCTAATACATTGCAGTTAATGCTGCTGTACATCTACAGGTATGGGACTTGGTGGTGGCAGTGGACTGGGATCATCCAAATGTCTTCTGTCATCCCCAGGCCCCCATCAATGTCCAACCCTTTCCTTATGATGTGTAAGCACCAGTGCTCTCTGCTCCATGAAGCCTTCCAAAGGAGGATCTAGTCTGGATTCAATCATGGGGACTAGAGACTTTCACTCCCCTAATTACTGCCTTGTGCAGCCCCATTCACAGCACATTCCCCTCTCCACCTCCTCCCAGTGCTGTTAGCCATGGATGTGTCTGTGTTGTATCAGAAAGGGTGTTACTTTGATAAAGGTACTGCTGGCAAGCTGGCTTTCCAACCAGGGACAGAGTTAAGGTTATTATTTCTGCAGAGAAAGCAAATTGTGAAAAAAATATTTTTGAGGTGATGATGACTGGGTCTGTAGAGTTCTGGATAAATGCAAAATATTGTGTTAACAATAAATTACAGGCTTTATTGTTTAGTGCAGGGCGCACCATTTATTTTATTTATTTATTTACTTATTTATTTGATGCATACTCCTTAGATTGATCCATCAATCTCTATTTATGTACCGATCAAAGATCTTCTTAAAGCACCCCCATTTGATGTATCTAGAAGTTATCTATCTACATTGTGTCTCCTATGCCCCTGTATACATGCCCTCCACACTAAGTCTCTAATTTGAAAAAATTGACTGCATTCATCCTTTTTAACCTTATCCCAACCTGTCCATAAATTGTCTGCATTTATAACACTTCTGGCACATTGTGAATTTTACATAGTGACATAAAATGAACATGAATTTAGGCCACAGAGCATAAAGTACCGAAAATGCCACATGTCATTAATATTGACAGGATCTAAAAGTAAACTTGGAAGTGTTTCAGGAAACATAAATTAAAACAAAAGTATAGACTTTATCTTGTGGGCAAAACTGATCAAACTAAACATGGGAACATGAGCAATCTTCGCTAGGAAATGTTCAGTTGCCAGATAAACAGACAGCCCATTGCTTGCTTCACGCTTCATTTGGTATCTACAATAATTGTCTCAATAACACATTTCCTTCCTTGACTTTGTGTTCAACTACATGTTTTCAGTAGATACTCAAATGTCTAACAAACCTCTTAACACTGTATCTGTGCACCAACCCCTGTGGGTCTTAGTCCAGCGAATGTTATGGCCTGTATAGCACACGCTCCAACCAGAGGCAAAGTCCTAGAGCCACTTCTTCCCTTTGAATAGCAATTGGACGAGAATATGGGAGGAAGAAGCTCTGCACCAGGGCTGAAATTCAAGAGGACTCCAAAATGGTTGAAATACGGACCTACTTCAGAACAGTAACGCTAACTCAGTCAAACCTGACATTGGCAACTCACAGAGATAGCTCATCAGAAAAAGGAATTTCTATTTTGTGGGAAATTCCAGCATTGAACAAAAATTGTCCCAAAGCGGGATTAAAAGTCCAAATCTTGAAATGGCCAATGGAACATAAATTCCAAGGCAAGTTGGTCTGGAAACACTGAAATATTTTGGTTTTGATCATGCTGCATTGGTTTGTGTGGATGATGCTGAGAAAGGCCCTATACCTACCAGTGAAATTACCATTATAATTTAACATACACGTTGAAATGAAATGAAATGAGCACGGCCAAGTGGAAGGCTCTAGCATTATTGGAACAGAATGAGAAAGTCAAAATGAATCATTTGAAATTTTCCCAGAGAAATGTCAAAATCGATGCGTTCCCACAAAGCGTTTCAAATGGGACAAAGCTTCATTTTCTAGTGTTCCATCAAAAATGTTTCAAGCAGCTTTACTCTCAGGCAATCTAGCCCTCGGTTCCCCCATCTCCCCAACACCTGGAGAAATACCCATCGTTGTAAAGCACGTTTGGACCCTCGGCTGAGAGGCAGTCTATATTACTGGCTGCAGTGAGAGATGAGCACGCAGCAAACACGTGCAGTGAGGTGCGGGGCTGGTAGAATGCAACCAACTCTTCAGCCTTTACGAAGCTGAATTGAAATCTAAAGGGATGACTCCATTCTGTTCACCTGAGTGGCATTTCTCATGCAGAGGCCTGTGGCTTCCAGCACAGGGCCTTTCTCTGTGAACCCTTAGATTAACTCTGCAGTGGTTTCAAACAGTACATCTAAATAGCCAGATAGACTGAAGTGAATGATTTTCCTCAGAGGAATGTGCACTCCTGAGAATATCTCTGCATCACCAGGACCATCCTCCTGTATGAACTGAGTTCCCATTGCAGTGTCTTCTGCTCCATAGGGCTGTTTATCCAATTCCCAAGTTGCCTGGATGTTTTCAGTGTAATTTGGGTAAAACAGCCTTGCTGGCTTTTGTGCTCGTAGTATCAGGTGTAGAACTGCGAGACTATCGCCTTCTGATGTCAGAGCTAAAGGATTATCTGTAGGGTGATGGATAGCAAGAAACTGATAACAAACCTGCAATTCAATCAACAGCTTCTGATGGTATCGCAAATAGAAGAGAGGAGATCGCCCGGTTTGAGAGATGAGCAGAACAGTGGATTATTACAGCTTTTGCAATCAATCTTTTCCCTTCCTATCTATTATTATTTTATTCTGTTTTATTTTAATAGTTGGAGAAAATGTCTCTGACTTTTTTTAAGATCAAAGGGCATTTTGTTGAGAGTTGTGGGCAAAATGACATATAAAGAAACAAGTGGCAACTCTTATTCTGATTTCCTACACTCCCTGACAGTTGGTTTTCCCACATAGTTCAGCAGTGAATCAGGACCTCCTGTCATGTTTCCATTGCTAATCTCCATGCACAATAAACACATTTGTTGCTGTTACCTATGCAATTTTTATCCCTAACTGTGGCTGCCTATGTGCCTGCCTGTCCGTCTAAAAGTCTGGTGTGGTGTGTACATTAAATATGCGCATGAGGTCTGTTATCACTCACTACAGAATGTCTCCATCCCAGAAAGCCAGGATACTAGTAGAGCTAAGCTGATTTACACCAGCTGAGGATCTGTCCCAAAGTATTTTATGGTTCATGGCCCATTCTAAAATAGAATCATGCATTTTACTCTCTCTTTCCTTTGATGAAGCTACAGCAATTAACTCCCACTGAGGATCTGTCCTTGTATGTATAGTGTGTTATCTCTGGCTGTGAGCCTGCATGACATTCTTCATGAAAGGAGCAAAGATGTATGTAGTCTTTTTAATTAAAACATTTCCAAATGATTACTATGAATAAAAAAATTCACTTAGACTAAAACCATTCCCAGTTATGAACTCTACAGCAAATAGGTAGCACCCATAATAAATCCACTAATTAATCCATTGAGAAACAACGAGGAAAAATAATCCAGTATTCCTGGATAGCATTGCACACCAGAGGGTAAATAAGGCTAACGAAAGCCTAAAAAAACACATCTTTTGAAAATAATCTGCAGGGTCAGTGGCTTCATATACTAGAGAGAATGTCACAGATACAGTTAGTTTTGTTAGTTTGTTCACTATGTACAAAATCCAACAGTTGATCTGGACCAGGAAACATATGCTTACTATTCTCAAAGCTGATCAGAAATGTGTAATCTGCTTGGAAAGAGTCACACACATTTATGGTAGTCTACGCTTGAATTTTAAGTCATGTTTTAGCACATTAATTGACACACGTTAACTAACATGCGTGTAAATTCCTATGGTAGATAGGATGTGTCCTGTAACGAATATTTATGTAGAGTCTGCTCTGCAATTTACAATCACATTGTTAAAACACAATTAAAAATTCATGTGGACACATAAAGTTTCTTTCTAATGGGAGTAGTTTGAGCATTATGGGGAAATACTTCATTTGTATTTCATCCAAACTGCATGTCTAACTGCTACATCGTTTCCATATCCTGGACAACCTAAAATATGTCAACAAACATCTACCTGAACAGAGAAGAGAGCGAGGTGGCTTGAGATGAGGCAAAAGTATAACCTGGAGCAGATATATTTCCATTGAAAAATGATTTCATGGTGACATCAGAGCATGAGGTCTGTCATACCAGGCCACTGGGGAGGGTTCCTATTTTCCAAATAGTTTACTTAATCATAAATATTTTCCATTTATGACACACAAAGCTTTGGATATCTCCAGAGAAAATACTGTAGTAAAACACTAATAAATTACTACAGGCATAAGCAAACGCTTGTAATTTATGGAGAGTTTCAACTTTAATAATGTTTTGTCTTAGAGTTGGTCCTAATTGTAAATCATTTGTAAAGACAGTTTAAAATATAAGCAAATCTTACATGGCATTCTTATTATCTACTTAATATCTCAGATCAAAAGATTTACTGTATTGCATTCTGGGAATTAAGCAAACTAGGAAACTAAGTAAAAAAGAAACAGTAAAATTATAGTTTTGTCATAAAACTTTGATTGATCAATGATTATTGTAAAACTAGGGTAACTATGCAGATGCCAGCATAAATCTGTAATAAATGGGATTTATTATACAAAATACTATATTTTCCACAATTTTGACTATAGTGTTAATATGAGTCTGACAGATTTACTGTGGTTTTAGCTTAATTAACTCTATTTGACTATATATACCCTTATAATGCATGGATCCCAAGGTGCGTCTATTATACATTTAGCTTTCCCCTTCAACTGTATTTTAAGAAATATTTAATCCTTGTCGTAACTCTAAGACGCAGTTTGGTCTGCGGGACCATAGGATGTATCTTTGCAGTAAGTTTAACTGATATAGCAGTAATACAAGTTATACTCTTTTAATATGGAAGCAAATTATTTTCAAGGGGATCTTTTTTCAGTCTTGTGTTTTGGCCAGAGAGAACTTACACTAGCTGTCCCAAGATCAGTTACTTCCTGCCCTGAAAGCTCCAGAATCTGCCGTCGGTTGCAAGTCAAGCTTAGTCTTTTAATACCATTTTGTAGTCACTGCCCCTAGTTCTGTGGGCAACATTTTCTGATGTGGGCACCTCAAGGAATATTTAGGCTCCTCAATAAGTGCTGTGAGCCTTAGCTTTTAAGGTCAGAAGGAACCACTGTTATCATCTAGTCAGACCTCCTGTGTAGCCCAGGCCTGAATTAATTCTCAGTGCTGCTGAGCATAGATGGCTCCCACTGACGCCAACAGCCATGAGAAGACAGCAAGAGCTGTGACGAGTGCTTAGGGCCTCTGAGGATCAGGCAATTTATTGAGGGACCCCATCCCAGGAGAGAAGTTAGTATGTGCTGAAGTATTTCCCAAATGAGTAAAGCATTTGACCACACACTCAGCTGTAAGCACATTAGGTGCTTTGTTGACTAAGGATGAGCGGCCGAATCTGAACCTTGATGCCTAAATATGGATTGAAGGGTGTCAAGGTTCCTTCCCCACTCTGAACTTTAGGGTACAGATGTGGGGACCTGCATGGACACTTCTAAGCTTAATTACTAGCTTAGATCTGGTATCACCACCACCATCCAGAATTTCAGTGTCTGGATCACTCCCTGTCCCCCCAAAACTTTCCCCTCCCTGGGTAGCCTTGAGGGATTTCACCAGTTCCCTGGTGAACACAGATCCAAATCCCTTGGATCTTAAAAACACAGGAAGAAAATTCACCCATACCCTTCTCCTTCTCCCCCCCAATCCCGGTGAGTCCTAGATCTCAATCCCCTTGGATCTAAAAACAGAAGGAAAGTCAATTCAGGTATTAAAGGAAAAAAGGCTTGTAATAAGAAGAAAGATAAAAAATCATCTCTGTAACAATCAGGAGGAAATTACTTTACAGGCTAATCAGATCTATGCCCAGAGGAACCCCCTCTAGCCTTAGTTCAAAGTTACGGCAAAAGAGGTAAAATCTCTCAGCAAAAAGGAACATTTACAAGTAGAGAAAACGAAATAAGACTAACACGCCCTTGCCCTGGCTTTACTTATAAGTTTTTGAAAACTGAGCCTGATTGATGTCTGGTCCCTCTTAGTCCGCAAGAGCGAACAACCCCCAAAACAAAGAGCACAAACAAAAGACTTCCCCCCACCAAGATTTGAAAGTATCTTGTCCCCCTATTGGTCCTCTGGTCCGGTGTCAACCAGGTTTACTGAGCTTCTTAACCCTTTACAGGCAAAAGAGACATTAACCCTTAACTATCTGTTTATGACAAAGGGTCTAACTTTAAGCGCTCAGGTTTGAAAATGTTGGTCTTAGCTTTGAATATAGATTCAGTGAAGAATTAAATAAGATCTATTAGAGAGAGATTTTGGATATGAGACCATACAGGTCATTTCTCCAAACGGGACATAACCAGCTTGTGAAACGTGAGCAAGCCCACGCTTATTGGGCAACCTCCAGCTTAAAGAACCCACCTCAGAATACCCCAAAGTCCACGGAGTATAATTCTGCTCCCTGGTTACTCGACAACCCGCCCCCAGTAAGACGCTGTTTGTTGCTAGGTCCTTGTGTCGTGCTTTTGAAACAGGTTTGGATGTAGTTATTTCACTGGGAAGGCAGAACTGGCAAAGGAATGCCAAGCTTTTTAGTATGTTTGTGTGATGAATCATCACGCTACTCTTTGGCTCCTGGCAAGGGACTGTGGTTTGAATCCCAATCAGGTGTAAGTCACACACCTGCAGTCTCCTTGCCTGTGTCCTTACTGGGCTGGAGCCATATCCATCACAAAACGATCACAACAGACTTAGCTGAGCTGCACAAATCTGTGTCACGTAATAAAGATGTGGGAAATGAAAGGACCCCTGAGAGTGTTCTTTCATCCCGAAAGAAGGGGTTCTGTCTACAGCCCAGTTCATGTTAATTGGTGGGGTGGGGTGAAGGAGGCGCCATGCCACAAAGCTAGCCAGAGTTATTCTCAAGATTCTGGCGTGGCTGTATGGCCAGCACAAATGGGGCTCCGATCCTGATGGGGTGCTGTTGAAATAACTAACCCTGAAGAGCATTGGGCCTGCACAACAGGAAGCAGCACAAGCCTCTATTTTAAGAGCATGTCAGTGAGCAAGGTAAAATCCTTTGTTTGTTTGGGGAGGGGGGGCTAAGGTAATTCTGCATTAAAAGAAAACAAACAAATGTCATGTGTGCAGCAGATCCTTAGGTTGAATTTGCACAGGGACATTTGTATTGTATTGCTCGCGAATTAACGTTATGGGCACTGCGCTCCACAATCAGTCCATTCCAGCAGATCTATAGGCTGAATTTGTACAGGGACGTTTGTATTGTATTGCTCGGGAATGAGCGTTATGGGCACTGCGCTCCACAATCCATTCCAGCAGATCTATAGGCTGAATTTGCACAGGGACGTTTTGTATTGTATTGCTCAGGAATGAGCGTTATGGGCACTGAGCTCCACAATCCATTCCAGCAGACGTGCTATGAAATCAAGTCTTATTCGAAATGTGGGCTGGGCCTCCTGGTTTCGTTGCCTATTTTGCCTAACCATGAAATTAGTAGACTGCCCTTAAATACACTTCTGCAAATGAGGACACTGGAAAAAACTGCAATAATTGTGACAGTAACTCACTAGGCCAAGCCTGACATGTCTCTAATTGCCTGCTAAAATTGTCTCTGTCTCCTAAGTGCAAATTATCACCCGAAATGACAAGAATAATGAATGAGTAACTCTGATGTAATGCAACAATTAGCCCTTAAAGACACTGTCTAATATGCTAATTCTGAACACCCACTCCTTGTTATTAAGTGGCTGATAATTATTTAATTATCTATCTGCCAGGATGATTTACTTCATTTATTTAGCTGCAGATGCAGGGCAATAGCATTCAGGTTTAAGATCAGAATGAGCTGTCCAATCATTGGCCAGCGTGTCTGTTTCCTCGTGCTGTGTCCAACTGTCTGGCTGTCTTCTCTAATCAGCAGTGTCAACTGAACCAACAGTAAACAAACAGGCTATACCTGTGCGAACAAAGTCCCTGCTGCTTACAGGTCAGACAGATGTCAGATGAGATCTTCGGTGAGGAATTGCTATTTCTGTTTTTTATTCTATGCTGTCAGATACGTCCTTTTATTGAACGTAGTGATGGGTGAACCTCAGGAAGTTCTGACTGGGCTCTGCTTGCACGCTGGATTGTTCTCTGGCAATTTTGCGAAGATGTTTTTGAAGGTCAAAGAGCATCTTTCTGCTGAGAATTTCTGCCATCCCTAAATATCCCTCTCTGCTTCATATCACAAATGAGGTAAGGCAGACAGACCACTAGGCATCTTGCTGTTCCATTCCCCTCTCACGGAACATCAAAGAAAGTGGATGGATGCTGCCTAGCCCCTGATGATTAGTCTAAGATACTCACTTTATAAAATATCCCACTTCATCTCATAGAGCAGGGAAGGAACGTAAAACCTAAGGACCAAAGCCAAAGGAATCCCGAATGTTCAATTCAATGCTCCCAGAAGCCGACGGTGATCCAAGGGGACAGTAGAGGGTTCTGGGCTCCCAGGTCCTGGGCAAAGTACAAATGCGAGTTCCTGGGGGGAGAGTGAGAGAGGGAACCAGGGAGGACTAAATTACAAATGAAAGTGAGAGAAAAAGCAAGACATCCTCTCTCAGAGAGTGAATCCCTTTCTTTATCTGCCAAACTCATCTGAAAAATCCCCATTAAGAGCATCCTCAGTGAAAAGGATAACTTAAATCCATGCCTTCCCTGAACTCAGCCCAAAGGGACTGTGTGCTCAATGAATTACCAGGCTTTCCAGCAGTCAGAGGCTTTTTTAATTAGTAGATAGCCTTGATACTTTCCCAGATATATGGTCAATTTGCCTACTTGTCTATGACTAATACGAAAAACATGTCACCGCCTTGTTTATTATAGCTACACTGTCTCTTTACCTCTCGCTCCCTTTCGCTCTGCATCAGTAAAACATAATGTTTATATGTTACATCTGAGCCAGGAATTCTAGAACTCTGGCCCTGTCTCTGACTCCCAATTTCCTCTGTGGCTTTGGGCACATCACTCAACTGTTCTGCGTCAGCCTCTTCTCTGTGACATGAGGATGATCCTCACTAGGTAAAAAATAAACTCGCAGCATGAAGCCGTGATGAAGCAAAGCGCGTAAACGCACACAACTCTGAGCACGATGCCACCAGCAAAGTAATTAAGCACATGCTTGGTGCTGAGTCCCACTGAATGTCAATCAGACTTGAGCCCATGCTGAAGTGTTTTGCTCAGCTGGAGTCTCTGTCTCCAGTGGTCACTACCATTCAATTTGCAGCAAATCCTTGAGAGTCTAGGGGAAGGAAGACAAAGCTCTCCATCTGCCTGTCACCTTCCCCCATCAACCCCAGACAAAGGAGTGAAACAAGCCCCAGCTCCATGGCTTGTCTGGATTCTGAGCCCTTCCTTTCCCAGTATCATTTTGGATGATATTTGTGGTACTGTTGTGGGTGAGGTTAGAAGAGAAGGCTGTGGTCCTAATGCTTGGCTGGCTTAAATGGGTGTAACCACATTGACGTCAATAGGGCTGCCCCAATTTACTCTGGCAAAGAATTTAGCCCCATACTTCTAAAGTTTGAGACCATCGAGGACTTCCTGCTGCCATCCTGACACTGTACCCAGACAGCAGATGTTTTACTTGCCATAGCACTTTTATCTGTGTTCTGTCACCTACTACACCACCCTAACAAAGAGCCTTCTTATTGCATATGCTAAGAATTTTTACAGTTGCAGTTTGAACTTTTCGATCCCTCTATTAACTTTTCTTGTCTTGTAATTTACTGAACAATCTGGAGACAAAACAGCCTTTCAGAGCAGTTTTTCCCCTTCAGTATCAGGGGTGGCCGTGTTAGTCTGTATCCACAAAAGCAACAAGGAGTCCGGTAGCACCTTAAAGACTAACCGATTTATTAGGGCATAAGCTTTCATGAGTGAAAAACCCAGCTCATCCATGCATCTGAAGAAGTGGGTTTTTTACCCACGAAAGCTTATGCCCAAATAAATCTGTTAGTCTTTAAGATGCCACCAAACTCCTCGTTGTTTTTCCCCTTTAGGAATCTTGCTGTTTCATTTGCCCAGGGCTTCAGTTTCCCATCTTCCTGATCATGTCCTGAGCACACTGAATGATGTAAGCACCCAATAATATTGCAGTCCACCACCCCCTGGAAGGTGTAATATTGTCCTTATCTGTGCAGTGAGAGAGGGAGAGAGCATGCTTCCTCCAGGAGACAGAGAACAAGTCAGGATGACGCTGGCCATCCAAACAGCAAACATTTGCAAGACAGAAAAGCAATGGAGAGAATGAGATGGTTTCAGCTTTGCTTCTTGCGGTATGAGTCAGTGCTTACCAGGCAGCGTAACACATACTGCACTCTCAGATGCTCTGAAAATATAGATTTCTGAAACTCACAATAAACATTTCTTTTCCCACTGTGTGTTTGTGTCTGGTTGGGGGTGTGTGGATGCATGAGCGCTGTTCTCTGCTTGCAGATTGGCAGACCCACTGTAAAAGCCCTCAGCCCTCCATATTGCCCATCTGGCAATTAGCATAGCATTATTTATAATGCTTAATGCATGGCCTTGCTGTAATGAAGAAGAATTCTGGTTCTCAGCTTCCATGGTGAATTTAGTTGACTTTGGAGATTTTTTTATGCAGTAATAACTCCACATGCTCTCTTCCCTCTGCGAAGCCAGGGAGCTGTTCATTATCCAGGTTCTGCCTAGAAGAGACTTTTATCACTAAATTCCTGGGACAGGAACAGAATTTAATCATTCCACTACAGCTGAGCCAAAGGGCAAAGCCACCTCAAGGTTACCTGGCCCAAGTGGAAGCCCGTCCACGCCCGTGCAGCATGGAATTCGTGGCAGATGCTTTAAAAGCCTGGTCGAGCAGTAGCAGCTGCATACAAAGGTTAACACCAACCCCCTGCATTCTCTATGCACCATGTGGTTAACGTGGTTCTTAGTCCAAGTAAGACCTGGGATGTAGCTGTCCTACCCAGCACCTAGGAGGGGGCAGCTCTCTATTCTGGGCTCTCACTGCAAATAAGGGATCGATGAATTGAAATGATGCCAAGGAAAGGAAGCAGAAGTGAAAATGGGCTTGGGAAAGAAGACGAACACCCTTGGGCAGGAGGAAAGTCAACTGAGGGGAGGGAGAACTGAGTTTCATCTTTTATGTGTCTGTAACAATACACAGGGGCTGTTCCCAGACAGGTCTGAGGAGAAAACACCTACTCAGGAACAGACTCAAACCAGAAACCTAGAGGTGAAAGGAGATGTGTCGCTGTTCCGAGGCCCCTGGCAGGGGCTTTAATTGTTACCAGTGACCTAGACAGCAGTAGGCTTTCTCTTCCCCATATAACGTCCCAGGGCTCCCAGCTTCCTCACTAAATAGAAAGATGTGTCCCAAAGAAAGGCATTCGAGGAAAGGAGCCTCCGTGCCCCCCACAATCCCCAGAGATCTGGGAAGGGTCTGCATCTCTCACTCTATCGCCACAAAGCAGGGAAAATACCGCCTTACATTCCGCTGGGGCCAGGAAGAGGAAGGCCCAAGAATGTTTCTGCCTCTCCCGTATGTAATCTCTCTCTGTCTTCCCTCAAGCATGCCCCCACACATCATGGACATGCTGAGAGCTGTGGGAGGGCTGCAGGTAAGCATCCATGGGACACTGTCTGTGCAGAACTAGGTGTGACCTGGGCTCTCCTCTGGCTGCATCAGCAAAGCATTCCCCAGCAGACGTGAGGCAATTAGCCTGGCTTTCCCCAGGGGTTTGCGTTAGATTCTTTTTGTGTTCCAGCCTCAGTCAGTACGATCACCTAATGGTCATTACAGTGCTGCAGCCCAGAACATCACACCAAGCCATACAGGCCCCTGGATCTGCTCACTTCAGGCAGGTCATAGCAGGGAAAGAATCCACACACCTCTTTTGATTTGGTCCTCTCCCTGGAGAGCCCTCTTCACAGCTCCACCTCCCTCAGAGCAGCATGATGGGCTTGCAGGCGCTTCGCTGGCATTCACCAATACACAGGGCAGACCAGCGATCCGGTCCTGGACAGGGCCTTGTGGAAGTGCTACCTAATAGCAGCCATCTCCTCTGTTTATGGATCCAACATCCGTGGGCCTGTCCAGGCTGGAACAGGAACTGTCATTTGAAGGCATGTTAGCTAACCCATCTTAACACAGGTTAAAGCCCTGGTGTATGTGGGAAAAGCTGAATTTTAATATGTCTTAGCCAGTCAAGGCGCCTCTAGGCTCCCCCAGGGAATAAATACACTCACTCTATCCATAGGTGTCCTTAACACTTTCCGCTCCGGGACACTGCTGTGACAATAAAGTATGATGTGTTAGCATCTCTTCCTTGCGTTAGCATTCCAGGAGGATGCTTTGCTGCCTCTCATCCTAAATCCTGGCCAGGGGAAAGCCTCCATCCAGTCAAAGGTTTTTACATTCTCTCTTTTTTAAATCCCTAAATGGCTTATGTAAAATGAAAATGCAGACGTGACATCTTTGGTCAACCACATGGTGTTTGCACTGGCAAATCCTTACAAAGAAAATCTTTGTCCTTATGCACAGAGTCCAAACTCTTATATAAAACAGAAAGGGAGGAGAAATATTTTCCCCCAAAATGTATAGTGAAGCTGAGAGATGAAAGTGAAGCCATCTAAATGCTACCACCCTCTAACATGTATGGGGCCAAGGATCTCCTTTTGACTTGGCATAGAGTAGACCCATCTGACTAACGGTTCTGCAGCTGCAGTGCCCAGGTCAAGGTAGACATTTGGCAGCCTCATTGTCTTGCCACCAGCAACACTCTCCCTTTTCTATACTACAGGGTTTGCAGACAGGATTCTCAGTGAGACAGAGCAAGAAACAAGCCCCGTGATGTGATCCCTGTGATAATCCATTTGCACAAATATGTGAAAAAAGTGCAAGATGAGGCAGCTCTGCCTCTGAATTTCAGCAGCTGTAAGTGCTGGTTTTGCTGTTCAAAAGCTGGGGTTGTCTTATCAAATGGCAAATTTTCCCTCAGATCAAATATGCCCTCACTTTGGGGACCTGATTCTCCTCTCTTTCATGCTGGTGCAAATCAGGAGTAACGCCTCTGTGGAGGGACATAGATGTGAAACTGGTTTAAATGAAGCGAGAACAGGCCCCGTGATGTTTGCCAAATGGAAACTCGCCAGTAGCCACATTCACCAGTGCAAAATCGTGACTCCTTCTCCTCGACCAAATTTCTGAATTCTCAACCACACGAAGACTGAATCTAACACTGTTGGGTCTGGGGTGGCCAGATCCAGAAGGAGTAAGGCAGTTTACTCAGACTCTAATGTCCATGCTGTGCATTCAGACTGATCAGCAGCACAGAAACCCAGTGGCTAACTCTGACCCATGCAGCTCTGTCCTTGCAGTCCCCAATGCATTCCTGTGCTGGGAGTTCATGTTAGCTGTTTCACTTACACTACTTGTCAGCTACGTTTTTACTCTGGGGCCGGGATTTTTGTCTTGCCAAACTGTTTGTGACTTTTTTCCCCAGGATTTTGTTTTTTTGTTTCAGGGAGACTCGATTGTCTTTTTTCCCCCTTTCATCTAAAGAGTATCTGATGTGATGTGTAAAATATCAAGTGTAATCAGTCAAAAATGCTGACAGAAATAATAGGCCCTGCATCCATTTCAAACTCTTCTTGAAGTGATAACAATTAAGACCTGGACAATTAGAACTTTTTTTGAAAAACAAAGACTTAATGATGCATGTTAACATTGGGGGTGTGGGAACTGCGGGGTAGGGAATTGCTTCAAATTTCTGATGGCTGTTCTGCGTAAGGGCAGTAAGTTTCATAAAGTGAGGGAAAGATTTGAAAGGTAAATACTTTGAGCAGCAGCCTGAATATCTACTCTGTCAATTTGAAATCGACTACATACCATTAACCAACCGAAAATAACTTCTATGGTAATAACCTTTCAGGTACAAATGCTTGTGCAGACAAAGGTATTATTAAGTTAAATTACCCTAAAAGTGTTGGATTGACAGAAAAGTTCACTCAGTGGTTTGGAAAACCAAGGGACAAAAGTAAATAGTGACATATGTTCTGTTTCTAAGGATCTAGTTTACAAGCCCCAGACTAACAGGATTTCAATTTTCTTATTTACATATTTTATGCTCGGTTGTCTCTTGAAGAAGTTTTCCAGTGTGAATTCACCAGCCTTCCTGGGAAAGGTGTCACTCCTGGGAAAGGTGCCACTCCCAAGGAATGTGCTTGGATGAATCTTTGGGAAAGCTAGAACCAGCAGGGCTGGCTGAATGCTGCACAAAAACACTCTGCACATTTCACACTCCCATGTTCTAGTCCGTTTGGCCTAGTTTGCAGCCCTTCTTTTCCCATTTCCCATTAGCAGCCAGGTCAGGGGGTTCTACCGGCTCACAGGAACGCTTGGAGATGTTTGCAGAAAGCAAAGTGTTGGCTCAAGGGCTTGAATTTTAAATACACTCTTCTGTGAGAATTCACTCAAGAAATCTAATGTGTGACCTGGAGGCAGGTGTAGGGAGCAGGGCTTCAGGATGCTGTTGGCGCACGGCTCTCTCTGTCCATACCAATATGCTTCTGCTGTGTGTTGGGGGTGGGAACTTCATGCCCTGCAGGAAGGTAATTTTGTTTTCTACATTCCTGGCAGGGCTCCTGGAGCCAGGAGTTGCCCCACCTGATCCTTCACACAAATCTACATCCATAAAGGGTGAGAGCTAGTCAGGGAACAGACACTGCTTCCCAGTTCAGGGCTTTCATTGACCCCAGCACCAATCCCCAGCTTCAGTCCAGGGTCGCTACACCCTCCCCTCCCCTGGAATATTCATCTCTCCTGCCATTGTGCAAAGGGAAATTGGTTGCCATGAAATCAGAGTTCTGCTGCTGCATGTCCAGCTCCAGCAAACTGAAGAGCCACTGCAGACCCGACCAGAGAAGTGCAACCTGCAGGATTTCTGTCCTGGACAGTCACCATTAAATCCACGGTACTGCTCCCAGCATAAGCTTGCTGTAGTGTTTGGCCCAGTCTCTGGCGCCTAGACTCTCAGTCACACATAACCCATGGAAATCCGCATTTTCACCCTTGGATTTGCATCAAGTGATGCCGAGTCATTCGACTGAGCAGGGCTTTACTCGGAAAGCACGACAGTGTTTATTCACCAGCAACGCTAAAGTCTCCGGTTTAAAATCTTTCAGCAATGAATTATTGGTATGGTCTGAAATTAGTCACTGTTTCATCTTGCTCCATGCAGGAGCTGGACATGGGGGGACGGCAGGGCCAGTGAGGACTGGGGGGAGGTGCAGACGGGTTTTCCAGCTGTGTACCCTGTGGGGACAGGTCTGGGTCATGTATCTTTGGATTTAGAAAGCACTATAGGCTCTGCTGCAACCATGATAGAGGTGCTCACGATGCTGGGCAGAGGATAGACAGATACAGAAATACCAACATGTGCTGGAGGCTTCGCCATTGTCTTCCTGGTACTGCAGGCTTCTTCGCCGGTTTCTCTTTTATGAGCATGATGTGCATCATCGATAAGCCTGATTCGACTGGCAGCTGCCCAAACCGGGGAATGGTCACTTTGCATCTCTAACAGAATCACACTCCTGGGATGTGGCCAGTCAGCATGTCCAGCGCAGGGGGCAGCCACAGGCGATTTGCAATGACCTGCCTGGCTGTCGCAAGGTGGGGGATTAGTTTGCACTGGGTTGGGCCACGTGCATCAGCAGGAGGATGTTTGTTTCACTTCCTAGTTCTCTGGTGCCCTTCCAGCAACTCATTATTCAAACTGCGATTGTTCCAGAACGCGCCCTCCCTTCCTTTCTCACAGCTCTCCAGGAGCACGCGGCCAAGCAGACCTTAATTAAAGTTCTCGGACTTGCTTTTATTATAAAACATGCTTGTCTTGGCTCCACTGAGAGTCTCCAGCTCTGGTATTGAGCTGGAGTGGAAGACATATTTTAAGTGAATAGTATGAGAATTACCGTTCCCCAGGTTGTCTCATCCTCTCTGACGCAGAGTCCGACTTCTGTTCCACAGATTGAAGCATGAAAGGCTGTAATTAATACCAAATAATCCCATCCCTTCCGCTAGCTCCACTCCCCCTGAAGGAGCCCAATGCTAATACCTTTCAAAGTGTCTATTCAGGAAGCACATCAGCCATTCCTAGGACTCAGCTGTCTTTGGGAGGGCAGACCAGCTGCTTTCTGCCCCAGCCACGCTGCACAACGGGGTTTCTAAAGAGGAGTAAACGCGGTCTACTTCAGCACTCCTGCGGCCTGGGCACTAACCATTGCTCCAGAGTGGAAGGGCTTGGAGATTCCAGCACTCATGCAGGCTACAGGCCTCATGACACCAGTGGGTTCCTGGGCCTTTGGCAGAGTTACAGCTTCAGTTTGCACATCTGTTTGCTGGCATCACATTTGAATTTTCACCCAGGATTCTCAGCTGTGATACAGCTGCCAGGAGTAATTTAAGGTGCAAAGGGAGGATAAGGAACTATTTCTGCCCCATCCACTGAAGCCCAGGCTGAGGTCAAGAGTCCAAAGCAAAACCCTCTCCTGAACAGCCCTGCTGCAGAGACCCTGGGCTCCCAGCCCTGGTAACAAGCAAAACATCCTGGAATATTTCATCTGAAGAGCTCTGCTGTAGTCATTTCCTCTGTGTTATGAGGATCTTTTGCTAGATGCATATTGCACACGTTCTAAAGCACTCACAAAGCAAGGCTGGGCCTGCTAGCTCTCTGCTGCTGAATTATTTGGTGAATAGAGTTAGTGGCAATTAATGCTAAGGCATTATGGTAGAGCAGTTTGATTTGGAGCAGTGCACCGGGGTGGGCTAGGTGAGTGTGTAAATGAAGTCTTAGGCTATGCCGTGTAATCAGCCTCTGTTGAACAAAAAGGAGCAAGAAGTGGGAGGACCCTTTTGAGAACAGATCCTCAAGGATTCAAATGTGCTACTGCTTCTGGAACGTGGGGTCAATGCTTGGTTGGCGTTTGGGTGCTAAAGATACAGTTTCCCTTGCTGAGTCAGGCTGAGTTGGATCAGATCACACTGGATTAACTAGTCAGTGTGTCGTGCAGATTCACATCACAGACACGAGAGGGGAGAACTCCCTGTGGGCTATTTATTTGCTAACACAGTCCCAAGATGTTCCTCCTCATCTGTGACAAAGCTGCAGTCACAGTATAAATCCCTCCCCATTACTCAGAGGCTGCTGGTTCTCTGTGCCATGGGAATTGGGTTTTCCTACTTCCACCTAGTGTTAGGGGGTCAACTTTCAGTTTTTGGTTCAGCACTGGGACCAGTCCTCTCCAAAGCACTGTCCCTGTGTCCTGGAGGCCTGGATCTCAGTCTCCCCTTGGTGTGTGATTTAAGGATAATGCATGTCACGAGTATGACACCAGCTATGGAGCAAGGCCTGTTTTACTTTGCAGGTCTCCCTGTGAGTTAAATTGACATATTTGCAAGTTTGATGCAGAGAGATTGTTTCCTTTTCTCTCAGGGAAGACAGTGGAATTTCACTCCAAAGTAGAGCTGGTTGGGAAATGGGGTTTTATTTATGCAGAAAAATGTAATGAAATTTTTTTAATAGTATTTTAATATTTGTTGGGCTATGACCCTGCCAGCAGGTAGGGGATCTTGGGGGACAACTACTGCACTGGTGGGGTGCAAAATAAAATTTATTAAGAAAATGCAAAAACAGGGAAAATTCAATAGTGTGGGGTATGGGGTTTGTTAAGGTAGACAATTGGGGAGGAGTTTCTTTTAGTAAATAGTATAGGGAGGTTTAATAGTGGGGTACAATACAGTTGGTAACCAATTGACACTGAAGTATAAATGTAACAGGTAGCTAACAATTTCTAAGTAAAAGGGGTGTCACAACAGCATATAACCAACTAACAGTTATGGGCAAAATGTGTTAAATAACCAACAACTCTAGGTGAAAATGTGTCACAGTGGTATAAATGTAAAATGTGAGGTGTGTTAGAGAGAAAAAAAAGGAACCAATGGGGTTTTATGCTAGACTTCAGTAATACAATTGAGGTTTGGCAGCAGTAGGAGCGGTGTGAACACGTGGGGGAAGGGATTAAGAGAGAGAGAGAGAGAGAGAAAGGCAGGGGTAGAGGAATGAGGTTGGGGGATGGGGGAAGAGGAGCACGTGAGCAGAGAGATGTTTAAACTCAGGAAGACACGAGAGAGCAGACAGGCTGCAAGTTTGAAAACTCAGGAGACACAGAGAGCAGACAGGCTGCAAAAACAAGCAGAAGAGACTGCAACGAGTGACTGGGAGCTCTCGGGGGGGGGGGCAGCGGGAAGACAGACTTAACCACAATTATACAGAACACAGCAAAAAATCTTATCTATGATCTAACTTAACCAAGACTACACAAATTAGCAAGTAACAGAACACAATGCAACAATTTTTTAAACCTAACTTACAGAGCACAATACAAACAATTCTCTAAACCTAACTTAACCACAGCTATGCAAAATGAAATTACAACTTATCTAGACTAAGAACCTGATTCTAATAGGTGCACCTTACACTATGCAGCAGATCGGGGGGGAGCTGCAAGCAGATTTGTGGTGTGTGCAGGTTAACTAGCCCAGGATTAACAGTCCAGGAAGGGTGGCTGCACAGCCCAGGATCAGTCGGCACAGCTTAGCAGCAAAAGGCATATTTTTTTAGCAGCAAAGGCGCTGCGGAGCAAGAAACAGATTATAGATACAGACCAAGGAGTTAGCTTGGGTCTGTCTGCTTGGGAAACAAGGCCAGCAGCTAGGACAGGGGGAGCCTGCAAGAGAGAGAGCTCTTACCAATCCCAAGACAGCAGCAAACATAGAGACAGGAACAGCAGTAGCATCGGAGGATGGAGGAGGACTCGATTCGCTTTCAATAATCAGGAGATCTCCAGGCACAAATTCGTTGTTCGTGGGAGGGGAGTTTAAAAACGGGGGTATGCTCAAAAAACAAACGAGAGCAGAGAGAGGGCCCCCAAAGACCCCTAGCTGATCAGACACCAGGCAGCAATGCAGGAACCTTTCTGATGTTAGTTTCAAAAATGTCTGTTTTTAAAGGCAAACTCAGGCAGTTTCCCGCCAGTACTTCTGATTGGCTCCTCTTGATACAGGGGAGGAGAGGAGGCAGGGAAAAACTGCAGGTAAGCATAGGCATGCCTGGGCATGTTCAGAGCCACAGGTATGACTCATATGCTTAATTAGTTGGCCACTTCAGGTCTTGCATTTCTGGGCAGCGCCCCCCACACCGAGCCCAGGTCTGAACAAAGGTGCTAAACAAAGAAGCAAGAAGCCCTCTCCCTAGGCAGGGCAGTGGCTCCAGTTAGTCTGTACAAGCCATCCCTATGAAGAGGGCTGTGACTTTAGTTAGCACAATGGCCGGGAGGGGCAGCCAGACAGGACAAACAGAAAGGAGAAGGGAAAAAAGAATGCTAGCAGAAGGACAGCTGTAACAGACGGGATAAAAAACAAAAGTTTTCAGCCAAAAGCTGAAAGTTTTTTATTTTTAGCTGAAAATGTCCAGTTCTTGTCTGACAAGTTTTTAATTAAAACTGGAAATTTGCTGTGGAAAGCAGACACTTTTCATAAACAAGTGCTTAGTTCCCCTTCTCTCCTTTCCCCCCCCGCAAAAAAAGTTTTGATGGGAAATGTTTTGTCCTGCTCTAGTCCAGACCCAAATTGTGAATTTCTCCCAGGTAAATTCTCAACGGGACAAATTCTTCCCTTGGTTGGTGTGAGAATGTGCTCTCTTTCTTTAAATCTACAGCTGGAGATCGGGGGCAGAGGCGTGGGGAAAGTTCTACTCAGAAGGTCTGCAGAGAGAGGGAGCTCCCTCAGAGAAGGGCACAGGTACAGAAAGTCACCATCACCGCCTGTTTAATGTCCATACAGAGCGGACAGGCCTCGGTTTTAAGGTCTCATCTGTTAACACAAAATGTGTCAGGAGACTTTTCTGTACCTCAGTGACTTCATGATGTGTGGCCCAGGTCAGTAAGGGGCCACATTGAAAGTGGACACTACAGCAAGTCAACATTTTTAATCAAACTTTTTTTTATATGGCTTTTCAACCCAGGCAAAAACCCTTGGGAAAAATATCAAAGAAAATAATTTTTATGGAAATGTTCCAGTTCTTTGTTTAAACAAAAATTGTTCTGAGTGGGAAAAGGGGGGGAAATGGAGAGAAAAGTGCTGGGGGGGGCAGGAGGGACAAGACAGATAATATACAAATCAAAAAAACTATTTTTTGTTTTTGTTTTTTGACGTCAAAAAATTCTGCAATAAAATTTGAACCAAATGAAAATGTTTCATTTCATTGGGTGTTTTTCGTGGGGAAGGCCTAGCATTTCCTCACTGGCACTCCAGGCCTGGGTCATGGAAGATGACATCTGGAAAACAAGTGAGTGTCTGTGTAAAGCCGCCAGTCCCGTGTGGTTTGCTCTAGCACACTGGCAGCGCTTCACAGGGATTTTCACGCAGGCACATTTCTAGTTAAGGAATATCCTTCAAGGAACCTAAGGGGGCTTGCTTTGAAAATACCAGAGGAACACTAGGGCTGCTGTGAATTTTGCCAAGCCCTGCCATCCTGTTGCACTGAATCCACTGATTACACCTTGCTAGAGACCTGTAAATCATAGAAGTGAGAAAAGGGAAACACTCATTGCAGTAAGGGACCCCAGCAAGAGGTCAGCTCAAAGCGGTCTGAGCGTGAGTGTGTGACAGTGCAAGTTCAAAAGCATTTCTTCTCATTTAGTCCTGTGAATTCCCCGCCCCGCCCCTTCCCTCTAGCCATTGGTATTCCGAGTGCATCGGAGCTGAACTATCTGGATTGAAATGCCAGTAGGCTACCGTTGCAGCGTAAGTAACACTCCTCTCCAGTATTATTGAAGGCAACCCCCTCCACCCCCCAGCAGGTTCATCTCTGCCTGGTTTAATTCTCCCCCTGGGGAGCTAAGATGTGTTCAGTGCCCTGTTTACTCCAGCAAGAAATTCACACAGGTGGCAGCCTCTCTTTTCGCTTTGCTTTGCTTTTCTCTGCTTTTGCATGTTTTTCTTGTCCTGGAGGTACCTTTGAAATCTCCCGATGTCAACTGGAATCAGCTTTAACTCATGCTTCTGCTAATAAATTAAAAATGCCACATTCTCCCAAACTGCATTATTACTGTTTATAATTTTGATTGTTAATTTGCATACGAAAATTAGTCCTATGACATGCGTGAATTTTATTTTATTCTTGAACTAATTATAAACAAGAATGCCACATTATTTACATAACTAATTATCGTTCCTTCTGTTCTCCCGTTTTTAAATCACCGTCCCATTCTACATTGGTTAACGATGCAAATGAACAATCAGAGAACATTTCTAAAGTTTCTGAATTTGTTCTATTTGCATCAAATACAAATTCCTTTGAATGGGAGATAATATGCTTTTCCATTTTAATAGACATAAATTAGGTTGATCTTAATTTATAGTTAATTTGAATGAATAATTCCTGTCTACCTGAGTATATTTCTTCAGAAGCTAATTGTAGATGTATATTAACCCATAAATCTGTCTTTCTCTATAAACAAAGGAGATTTTTGTCCAAAAAAGTGATTTTCTATTGTCATTGGAAAGCTAGTTCTCTGTATTTTTCTCTCATTTCTTCATCAAATCCTCCCCTTGCTGTCTCTATCGAACACTTTCCACAGTGTGCTCTTTGCTACAAATTATTGCTGTTATTATTTGTTATTTAGATTGCACTAGTGCCCCTGCACGCACTGGCTCACTGCTCTGACGGACGCTCTTTCCTTGTTAATACATTGTAAAGGGAGCCATTTCACGCCACCCTCATCTTTCAGGGATTGTGCCATGAGAGAGCATCCCCAGCGTCCTGATCCTGCGTGTCCCAGGGATTCCCAGGAGGATGCAGAGCCGAGCAGGCCTGCTGCCCTGTTGCAGAAACTGGATCCATAAGGGTAGGATGTTTGCAAAGCCAACGGCGAGGTGGAAAGAGTTCAGGCCAATCGCACCTGCTGCCCCCCCATGAGTGGACAGGCAGCTAGTTCTAACTGGCCCTGGTGCTGGCAAGTGGGGGTGATGCTACACACTCACCTGACCCCCATAGCCAGTGTATCTGTCAGTCTCAGTCCTTTAGTATATTTATCTCATCACTGGCCCTGGACCAGAGGGAAGTGAGGCCTAGAGAGGGTAAGTGTCTTGCCCAGAGGTCTGGGCAGAGCAGGGAATTGAACCTTGGGCTGGCAGGTCCCAGGCTAATGCACTGATCACTGGACAACACTTCTCCTCTATGTCCTCCGTAAAGGGCCTGTGCCCTGTCTGCTGTTCTATATCTGTCTCCCAAGCCACTGCTCTCTCCCTCGTGTTGGTTTTAAGCTCAGTGTCTGTATTTACTTTCCATCCAGACTGAGACTAGTGGCTTCAGCAGCCTGGCTTGTCTTGGGCCCTGGCAATCCAGACGCCACAGCAGCCCTTGAGCAACTTGGGGCATGGCAGCCCCCAGCGTTTTCACCTATCTACTGAAGGATCCAATATGCTCTCGGGTGGCGGGGACCCCCATTGGCGAGGTTTGAAAAGGAGCAAAGTACATACACATCAGGGGGCCACGGAGCTCCTCCCTGCTCCTCTGTGAGATGGTGACATTAAGTGAACTGTGAGACCCACCCACTCTGCTAATGGATGGAGGACAGGCTAACTGGCTATCATGGGATTAAGAACCTGATACACCAAGGTTGGAATGAGAATTTAATAAACTCTAATGTGCAAGTGGAAAAAAACCCTCAACACAGCTTCAAATATCTCCTCATGCCAGCAGGGACTAGACAGCAGTGATTAGCCAAATAAACTGGGATCATTATTTCCAGGTTCTTCAGCAAATTTTAATCACTATATTCATACATAAAAGAGGATGTGTTTAAAAGAATACATTTAACACAGGAAGACAGACTCCAGCACTAGGTCTGCTGTTAAAAGTGGAGGGACCCAGGAGTTCAGGCATGGGGAATGCAGTTTCATCCATATTAACTGTGTCCTTGCATTTCCGTTGTACTTCCAAGGCTGATTCAGATACTGGACTAAATTCTGCCCCCAGAGGCAGCCACTCGCTCCTGCTGATGCAGTGGGAGTCTCTCGCCTGTACATCTGAGGGCGGAAAGTGGTCCATTTTGTTTAGAGCTCCAGCAGTCAGCCCATAAAGTGCCATACAAGGTTGATGTGGGATTCGGCCTCTGGAAAGTTTGAAGAGTAAAAGTAAAATACGCAATGAGGGGTTGAGAAGATCAGCTGCTGCTCATGTTCAGTCACTTTATATTAAATTGAACATCTAGCACTTTGCATTCGGCAGTGTGTGGTGCTGAGCAAACCTCAGACAGCTCCAAAGGTACGTTTGCATAAACATTATCCAAAAGTGCAGATAGTTTTCTTTTTCCTGGAAACCCATTTAGAACTATGTTGAGATGTGCCTTCTTGGAGGGGTTCCCACTCCTTCCTGGTTTGGGTCAAACTTGTACATGGACATTCTCATCCTCTTTTATCATACCTGTGTGTGGGCCTGGGACAGGCAGGATGCAGAAAAATTAATAACACAAAATCCATCAGGTGTTCATTACCATCAGAAAACAGTCCAGGGTCAGTCTGAATTTTAGATGAAGGTTTAGTCTGGTTCTTATTAGAAATTTCCCTGATCACCAAAGTTTGGATCCAGATCTGGATCTGAAGCCAAATTTCCTTGGACTTTAGGGGAGTTCAGTCTCAGGCATTCCTATCTAGTTCTTATGTCATCCAGACTACAAAGGCTAGTGCATAGCTAAGGTCATTGTTTAGAAAGCTTTCAAAGGCTACAAATTCCTAAAAATAGAAGGAATGGCACCAAATATTTAGCTTTAACATAAATAAATCTCTCAATCCATTTCCCTCCTTGAGATGGTCACTGTGTCTCCTGTGCTCCTTTGATTTGATGTGCTCCAGCGGCACAGACAGGAATCCCTGGTGCTGCAAGGGCAAAAACCCTGAATACTGTGTTAGCAACACAAGTACAGACCATGTCTACGTCAGAGGCCTGGTCTACACTACGTGTTTAAACTGATTTTAGCAGCGTTAAACCAATTTAACGCCGCACCCGTCCACACTACAAGGCCCTTTATATCGATATAAAGGGCTCTTTAAATCGGTTTCTGTACTCCTCTCCAACGAGAGGAGTACCGCTAAAATCGGTATTGCCATATCGGATTAGGGTTAGTGTGGCCGCAAATCGATGGTATTGGCCTCCGGGCGATATCCCACAGTGCACTATTGTGACTGCTCTGGAC
The DNA here is from genome assembly GCF_003597395.2 of Chelonoidis abingdonii. Taxonomy (NCBI): domain Eukaryota; kingdom Metazoa; phylum Chordata; order Testudines; family Testudinidae; genus Chelonoidis; species Chelonoidis abingdonii. The sequence continues at coordinate 1,977,766 of NC_133790.1, forward strand.
AGCAATCTGAACTCGGATGCAGTGGCCCGGTAGACAGGAAAAGCCCCGCGAACTTTTGAATTTCATTTCCTGTTTGCCCA